>NC_025998.2:53934857-54234857 GCF_000442705.2 Elaeis guineensis | reverse complement strand
AATGATCAAAGATATCAAGGAACTTCAAAAGCTCGGCATAAACATGGACAAGAAATTATAGGTGGATTTGATCCTTCAGTCTCTTCCTGATTTGTATGGGTAGTTCATCATGAACTACCATATGAATAAGATTGATAGTGAAAGAAAAAAAATCTGTTTCTCACAGATAATCAGAATTGCATCTAAAATTTTTTTATAAATCTATATGAATAAAGATCAAATCCTTATCTGAATTGTAGCGAAATTAAAAATCTAATCTCTAAAATCTGGATTCAACCTTTGCGTAGACCTGAAACTACAGGCCCTCTACTTCATATGCACGCTAGGCAATACAGGAAAGCGGGATGAATCTCCTGATCAAAGTACCTTCACAAGGCCACCAAAGAAGGAAGAAGAGGTGCTGGTGTGATGCCTCACACTAGCAAGGGAGGACGCCCAAGGAGAGCCCACGCCAAGAAGAAAAGGGGGCGGCAAGGAGGAGGACACACTAAAGGGAAGGGGTGCCCACTAGCTTTCACACCCTCTCTCTTTCTCTCTTTTCTCACTTTGATTGCTATACATCCATAGATAGAGACCCTCTCTATTTATAGATGATTCTCATGACCCATTAAGCATAGGACTCCTAGTTCAAACATGCTTTGATTCAGTCTACTACTTATCAAAGACTCCTACATGAGAAAGGATTGGCACCACATATGGTGCCCTCTTTGCACCCACTCCCACACCCATGTAGGATGCCCACAACTAGCACCATTGGAAGAATAATGCCCTACAAGCCAACCGCATATATGATGCGATAGGATGTTTATTATAATTTATCTTCTAGACTCATGTAATTGATATTTATATTAATAAAATAAATATTTTTGATTTATTATATGCTGCATCTTATTATTTTTAAGATTATAATAAACCCTATAGGTCTGAAAAATGATTTTAGGGCCGTGATCTCAAATGAGATCACGTCAGTGAGACCTAAATCTTCGATAGCTCTGATTTAAAATATTTTTAGTCGTTGGTACATTGAGTTGGAGATTAGTGATACTGGTAAGACTGGCATGTCCTATGTATGCTCAAAAATGAAGGTGGTTGATCTCATAACTACTTATGTAGTAACACTAATACAAAGATATGGGTGCTCATTAGAGAATGAGTTCACTGAATTAACTTACGAGAGAATATCAGATGAAGTTTTATTTATACGTCAACTGATATTTTTCTAGTGGGAGTTGTATAAGTGATCTTTTGATCTGAGATCACTGTGGTACCTTATGTACTTGGATCCATATTTTGGTTCACTACCTAACTTGATTCTTTGATCCTTGTGTGGGGTATTCTGGATATGGTGAAGTATGCATGAAGGTTGTGAGTGATCAATAAGGGATCAATCACTTCTAATAAGGAGAGTGAATATCCTATGTGATCTCATAGGATGGTGATTCTGAAAGTCTTTGACCAAAGCAAGATGATAATTAGAAAAGGATTTCTAATGTATCATCAACTGAATCATCACCTTCAGATCGAGATACATATAAATAAGTGATTAGATTTGATATATTTTCATATCCACAGTTCATCTGGGATGTTGTTTGACTGAAAGATTGAATTACACAGGAACTTACTATTGAAGGGTATTTTGGTAATTTTTTATGAAAATTCTAAATCTTTCATGTAGTCATGAGACATTACTAGACATTAATCTTGACTTATGGGATCATCAAAATTGAAAGAATTTGATTTTGAAATCAATTTAGAAGAGTCCAAGTTGATTGAGACTCTTCGGGTGACCTAATCTCATCAGATTATGCTTACATCGAAAGTCTGGGTCCATTGCTGGCTAAATTTGGAATCCAATGGGTCATGTACTTTAAGATTTGACTTTGGTTTAATATAATTAGAGTTTAATATAAATTCTATAGGTTAATTTGATATTCTAGCATATTGTATTAACCCAAGTTCCTAAATTGGTTTAGTTCAAAGTATTTGAGCTAACCTAGACCAGTTGCCTTTGACCTAATGGGATTGGATCAATTTGGACTGAAACCATATCCAACTTGAAATAGTTTTAAGTGGAGAAGGACTCTTCTGTGCCCACTAGAACCCATGGCAAAAAAAAAAATGCCACCCCCTTATTTTTGGCATGTGAAATGAAGAGTCATTCTTAATGAAGGCTCTTAATTTTTATGCGTTGCCATATTTTCCCAACCACATCTCCTATGTTTTGTTGCCAAAATTTATTGAATTTTTTATGGCACATAGAAGAATGAGAGTCCTTTTGTTTTAAGTATCTAAAATACCAAAAAATTGACTCAATGAATTTATTCACCACATGGGAAGTTGAAGCACCAAAGGTTGGCGCCCCTTCATCCCATATGACATCCTTTGGTCCTGTATTTATAGGGGATGCCCCAAATGGTTGATTGCTGAGATTTTAGGTTAATATAAGAGAGGAGGGATGTGGAAAACATAAAAAAAAATTTGGAAAAATTTTGAAGAAAAAGAAAGGGAAATTTGAGTGGCAAAAGTTGCAAGAAGGATGGTGAGATTTTTAGCAAGTGTTGCTAGTGTGCCCTAGGGTTTGATTTTTTTATATGTTAGAGTCAAAAATTAAATCTTAGATTATATTACATCTAAAGAGTATCTTCTTGATGTCATTTTGATGTCAAGATTGAAAGCAATTGGGCTTTGGCATGATCGTGACACAAGTTCAAAGTCGATAGTGTTCTTTAGAAGATAAGGCTGCAGCAGTGCATCAGTTAGGAAGGACCTTGGCCAACTTTTGTGTGGATCCTGTTGGAGGACTTCTACCTTAAAGTCTCATGGAGAACACCAATATGTCACTTTTTTATTTTAGTAAAAGTATAAAATTCTATCCCTTTGCATGCTTGATTTTGCTTTGATTGATATCGGCAAGGTGATTCTAGGGTTTGGATTCTGGCATGGTAGTTTGATAGAACTATTAATTTGTATGATTTTAAAATTTTTAAAAATTACTTTCCATTATGTGGGCAAAATTCAACAGTAGTATCAGAGCCATCCTTATCTGATTCGATCAAACAAGTGCAATATAGTAGTATAGAATCGTTCTTGTTCATATCCTGCCAAAAATATGGCATTATTTTTAGCATCAATTCTTCAAACTCAAAAATTATTTTACACTTTCATGAACCATGATTCTAAATTTTAATTATTAAAACTATAAATTTATGATAATTTAGAATTTTATTATCATGGTAGCATGATGCTTAAATCGATGTATAGAAAATAAGGGTGTTATGCATGCCTAATTAGATTAGGGTTTGTTATATTATATGAATTTCTTAGTCATATGATGGCTTCAATTGTATCTTAAATATAATTTTTGGCATGATAATGTGATTACTATTATGAATAGTTGAAGCATGCAAATTTGTATAATTTGTAATGTACATTTTATGCGCTTATAGTTAGGATGTGCTGAGATCAGTTTAAAGTCCCTCGTTTAATTATATTAAGTTGTAATGTTAGAAATCACTTTTTAATCAAAAGTTGAATTCTTAAGATTAATTGGTGTCGAGAAAAATATAAATAGTAGTTTTCTAATTAGATCCGTATGCTAGCCTGGCCAACTCTATTGGTGTCTAGAAAAGCTATGGAGAGCCTCCCACCTACTTACCTGACCAATTTGGTCTTGTTGAATTTCAAATTTAGATTGATTAAGTGATGTAGATATTACAAGAGCCTTCCTTCAAACTTGAACGATAGAGTATGTCAAGATCTTAGTGAGCTTGTTGTGCTATTCACAAGACTTACTATAAAAATTGACATGATGTTGATCAAGTGCATATTAATACTTATGGCATATTTGAATAGTGGTGCTTTGTTGTGCTATCCACAAGGACAGCATTATTTAAGTATGACCATATAGGATTGAAGGGTCAACTTAACTAGAATACTATAGTTTGTTGTGCTATCCATAAGACTATATGTGATCTAGAGGCCAGAATGAAAGATGTTGAAAATTATAGAGGTATAATTGGTAAAGAGTTACTTACTCTTAAACTCATGAATGCTTGTTGTGCTATTCACAAGGTGTTTGTGAGGAATAGAGATCTCAACCCCATTAAGAAATATTAGAATATTTTTTGATTTTTATATTTGAGGGCTATAAAGTTTGATAAAATAGTGAGAAACACAATTAGATAAAAGTCCTAGTCTAGTTGTGCATGTTATCATGAGTTGTCCACTTATATTATGTTCTTATTGTTGTAGATTAACTACACATATGGCATCCTCACTTTCACTTAAAGATTTTTTAGATAAAAATAAGTTGACTGGACTTAACTATGTCGATTGGTTAAGAAACTTGAGAATTATTTTCACTTAGGAGAAAGTCTCCTACATTCTGGATACACCTGCTCCAGATTCTCTTGGGGAAGATGCTTCCGAAGAAGATAGGGCCACATATAAAATATGAAAAGATGACAGTGTGACTGTCAAATGCATCATGCTTGCCTCCATGAGCAACGAGCTCCAGAGATAGCATGAGGACATGGACGTTCCCTCTATTCTTTTTAATCTTAAGGAGTTATATGGGAAACAAAGTTGAACTGCTTGATATGAGATATCGAAGTAGTTGTTCCATGTCCATATAATTGAAGGTTCTTCCATACAAATGCATGTCCTAAAGATGATTGATTTGATCACTCATCTGGGATAATTGGGTTTTGTCATGGATGGTGAATTAAGCCTGGATTTGATCCTGCAGTCTCTCCCTAACTTCTTTTCTCAGTTTGTTATTAATTATCATATGAATAAACTGAACATTAGCCTGCCTGAGTTGTTGAATATATTAAAAACAGTAGAGAGTCATTTCTAAAAGAATAGTGCCCTACAAGTCAATCGTATGGGGTTGCGATGGGATATTTTTTTATTATCTTCCTGCTCATTTGCATGATATTAGTTATTTTATTTATATGAGGTATTATGTTTTATTATTTGCTGCATCATTTTTATATTATTATGATAAACTTTATAGATTAGGATAATGATTTTAGGGCCATGATGAGTTCATGCCAGTGAGACCTAAAATCTGGATAGCCCCAATCTAAAATATTTCCAATCGTTGGATCATCGAGTCAGAGATCGATGACTCTAGTAAGACTGGTATATCCTATGTATGCTCGATGGAGAGGGTGATTGATCTCACAATCACTTGTATGGTGACACTAATACAAGGATGTAGGTGCTCATTAAAGAATGAATTCATTGAACTGACCCACAAAAGAACATCAGATGGAGCCTTACAGCATATCGACAGATGGTTCTTCAGTGGGAGTGGTACATGTGATCTTTTAATCTGAGATCATCATGGTACCTTGTGTGTATGGATCCTTACTTTGGTTTATTCCCTATCACATTACTTTGAGATGTGTGTGAGATATTTTAGATGTGGCAAAGTATGTATGGAGGTTGTGAGTAGTCAATAAAGAATCGATCACTTCTTGTACGAGGAGAGAACATCCTATGTGATATCATAGGATGATAACTCTGAAAGTCTCTGGCTAGAGCAGTGATAAACAGTAAAAATAATTTTTACTAGTTCATTAATCGAGTCATCATCATTGGATCGAGATATATATGGTTAGATATTTAGGTTTGACATATTTCTATACCCATAGCCTTTACGGGATGTAGTGCGATCGAAAGATGGAATTGCACGATAACTCGCCATGGAAGAGTAATTTTGATATTTTCATCAAATTTTAAATCTTTTAGGTAGTCATGACATATTGCTAGACATCAATCTTGACTTATGGATTTGATAAAATTAAAGGAGTTTAATTCTAAAATCAATTAGGAAGAGTCCTAGTTGATTGGGACTCTTGAGCTGACCTAATCCAATCTGATTAAATTTTCATCGAGAGTTTGGGTCCATTGTAGGCTAGATTTGAAACCCAATGGCTCACACACAATAAAAATTTAATTTTGATCCAATCAATTTAAATTTATTATAAATTTAATGGGTTAATTAAATTACTAGCACATAAATTAACCTAAGTTCCCAATTGAGTTCAGTGCAAAGTGTTGGGAAATGTGTCCCAAAAAGCCAATCGTCAAGCTATTGACGGTTGAGCAACCAAGTATTGTAATTGATTTGTTAATAAATAAAATATATTTGGCATCTTCATCATAAGCTTTCATCTTCTAATGAACTCCGTTGTTATGATGAAGTCCTTAGGACTATTTAAGTTTGATAAAGAGAGGATTTATTGATTAGTCCTTAAAACTGTTCACGACCAAATGATAAGCTGTTAATAAGGACGACAGCTTCTATCGAGCATAGGTCGCTGTAGACCATATGGGTTGGTTGTCCTCTTAACCAAGGAGTGTGAAGATACTGGTATGGCATACAGGTGAGATGTAAGGGTACATCATCATTGAATGTGACCAACTCCAGAGTATTCTGCTGTCGAGAATGTCTCTGATGGGATATAGGTATAAGTGTCCCTTAGACCTGAGATCGCCTCAGTGACTTGCAAGCAACTCACTGTGCTTTGGTACTGGACTAACTAAATTTTTAATTCAGGGACGGAAGGCTTCTGGGCACAGTCAAGTACTTGCGAAGTCAAAGTGTGATCGAGATGGGATTGACCACTCCAAGAGTTGGAGAAGAATGAGTCGCTGTATTTCAATTTAGCAAAACCTTGGCCAGGGTAATCCATCAGATGGATTTGATATTTTGAAATACAATGTGGACAACCTGATCAGAGTTGACAGTTGAACTCTGGGGTGTCCTATTATCATTTTGGTCAAGGGGATGAATTATATGAAAACTATATCCGCATGGGTTCTAAGGATGTTGTTCTATACATTCGACCTATCCGGTCGTCGGGTACCATTGCTAGATGGTCACTTCGATTGGTATAGAAATTTATTCTTATCTTACCGGCTTAGGTTCGGACCTATAAGGTCATACACATTAGAGTTCATGATCTGATCGGATGGTTGATCAACGATTAAGAATCGTTCTAGGGTTAAATGATCAATACGATTGACATTTAATCCAGTGCAAGTGTTGCAGGAGGATCGATTAGCAATTCGATTGCTAATTGGCTTAATTTGATTAAGCCAATGGGATGAAATTAAGTCTAATTAAATATGATTTATTTAGATTTAATTTGAGCTTGATTGGATCAAGTCCAATTGGTTTATTGGATAAGCCAAGCGCAAGAAAAAACTAGTCCTAGTTCAACTAGGACTTGGGTCAATCTAATTTCTAATTTGATTAAAAAATTAAATCAGATTTAAATCTAATTTAATCTGATTAAATTAGGTTCTTAATTGGGTTAATATCTATTTTAATTAGGTTGATCTAATTTTGGTTTGATTTGGTTTGGAAAACCAAATTAAAATAAGTCATAAGATAGAATCCTGGTAAGACTAGGATTCCACCTTGCGCCACATAAGCCTTCCCCATGCCCTCTCTCTTATTCAACGCCAATCTCTACTTATTTTGTGTGACAAAAGCACTCTCCCAGGTCTCTCCCACGTTCACAAAAGGTTTCCTCTCTTTTTTCTTACATGGAAGGTGGTTTGGATCAAATCAAAAAGGAATAAGTTTGGATTTCGAATTCTATGAGATAGAGTTTTAGAAATCCAAAACTCTTTCAATTTTGCACCGAATTTATTCAAATTTTTTTTGGAATTTTCATGGCTTTTAGGGTACATATTATGAACCCTTTGCTAGTGATCCATGTACGAAAATATGGAGGAGGTGCTCAAGAGTTGGGCACCCCTTAACTTGCCATGTTTGGATAAGCCTTGACTAGGTATTTGACCTAGACAAGGACTCTATTATATATCTCTGTATAAAATGAGTTTCTTCATGAAATTTTAGGAGAATAAATATATTTGAGAGACCTTTGTGCCATCTAAAAATTAGAGAGAAAGACATTTGGGTCGTGGAGATATAAAAGATGCAAGTTAGAGTGTCTAGAGAGAAAAACGTGAAGAAGAAGAGGGTCTTCTTCTAAGTTTTTTTGTTTTCATATCTTTCCTCCCTCCATCTTGAGTTTCCTAAGAGCATCTTAGATCTGAAACTTCTCCTTTTACTTTCCATCTTTGAAAGAGTCCAAATCAAGAAGGAGCCACCTGATCAACCATCAAAGAAGGATCAGCACAGTACTAGCATACTGTACTGATTTTCTGAAGCAGGATTTCTGATCGAGATTCGTGGGCTCGTGTGGATGACTCCTAGAGGCCGGATGCATGTGCGGCTTGCAACATCATCCTTAAGCTCGGATCAGCGAGGTTAGAGCGTCTAACTTGCAAGGTAATAGATCTGATCTATTGTTTAATACATACATTAGATGTGGTATAGAAACATGTTGATATGATCAACATGTAGTTCATGCTATATTTATATATTTTAATTTTTAATTTAATACTATGTAATAATCATGTAATAGGATCTTAGATCTAGGGATTCTCTGGTTTTAGAAAATAAATTTTGATTTATTTTAGTCTTCCGCTGTATGATCTTGAAAAAGTTTCAAGATCTAACCCTGAAACCCTAGATCTGGTTCCAACAAATGGTATCAGAGCCTAGGTTCTTTATTACATGATTATTTATACATGCTTAGATTATTTTTTAGGTTAGATCTAATTTATAATCTAATTATTAAATCTAAAATTAAAATTTTAGATCAATCACAAACTGCAAGGTTGTCCTGCTGTAAGGTTTACCCCTTACAGTGCAAAGGTTGTCCTAGTTTGTGTAGATCTATCTTTAATCATAAATTTGTTAGATATGATCTAGATTAAATTTATGATTTATTAGATTTAAAAAATATTTAAATCTGAAATAAAATCTCTTTGTTAATAATTTTTGTGCAAAGAAATTGTTTAAAGTTGAAATTGTTTCAATTACATGAACCTGTTTAGATTAGATCTAAAGTAGTTTCATGTTTATTTCACTTGCATCATGATTATGAATCAAACATGCAATATGGTTAGTAGAATCATATTGTAAAATTATTTTACAAATATAAAAATTATTTTTTGAAAAGCCAAACCCAACCCTCAGCCCAAAACTTAATTAAGAATTAAGAAGTTGTTTGATTAGGTTCTAGGATTGTGAATTGAAGAACCTAAGACACAAATCATAACACATTGGGTTAATGGGTTAGTGGGAATTAGGTCCATTAATTGGGTTAGACCTATGGTTAGATTAAAGATAGACTTAATTAGAGAATTGACTAAATCTAATTAATTGTTGTCTTAGATTAGGTCAAGGATTCTCTAGATCAATTACAATAGTTGTAGTTGGTCAAGTCCATGTCTTTAACGAGAACCAAATGGACTTGATTCTTGGCTAAGCGGTCTAGCACGAACTATTAGGTTGATCTAATCGAAACTAATTAAACCAGTTGGTGTCTAAGGTAAACCAGACCGGTGGTTTTTAATTGGGAGCCCTCTTACCTGGCCATTTTTGATGGTGTCTAAGGCAAGCTTTGGCAGACCCTCCCACTGATCGAACTTACTTGACCTCTTGGTGAGCTTATGTTTTGATCGGATCACTTGACTATTCGAGCTAACCCATGTCAGCTAGGTAAATCAGTGTGACTGATTTAGGTGCTCCTAGACCAGCCCTTTTAATGGTCTCCCTTAAGCTGACTTGGTGAAGCCAGTGGAGGATCATGATAAGCTGGTTCATCTGACCTCATCCTCTATATTATTTAAATCTTCTAAAATTATTAGGTCCTTAAAATGATAAAGTTATGGAGATAACTGAGTCATAGCCTCCCATTAAGGTGTTTGATAATGAGTCCATTAACTCAATAATCATTGCAGACCCAAAGGCCTGGTGCTTGTTGACTAATGGAATTATCACTCATCATATGACGACTTGGAAGTGTCTCTCTAATGGTGGTTAGGTGAGCCAACCAAAGTTGGACTTAATCATTCGTTGGTTAGATACACCAAGTATGATCATGTTAATGGTTGGACCTAACTGGATCCTTACAGTGGAGGCCAAAGCCTACTGATTAGGTTTCTGGGGTAAAATTAAAATTACTAGAAATTGTTTAGAGAAACAAGTGGTTATGAACCTACCCTTAGATGTACATGGGTTGGCCAACCAAAGTTGGGCTTGTGTGCAGTCTAAGTGGATTCTAGTACCCACTAAGGAATTACGGTAATTCCTCGAATTGAAGGTAGAGGCTACCAATTCGAATAAAATAGTGGGAGAAACCTTTTGATTAAAGTCCAAATCTTTAGGTTTAATGAATCAATTACTAATTAGGTTATGGTTCTCTTTTGTGCAAATATGGCCACTTCCCTATCGCTCCGATCATTGTTGGACAATGATAAGTTGGTGGGACCCAACTTCGGTAGCTGGTACCGAAAGTTGAAGATAGTCCTAGAGCATGAATGGATCCTATATGTGATAATGGATCCTGCACCTGAGGAGTCAGTTGTCAATGCATGTGGAATAGTCAGAGACACTTACCAGAAGTGGCTCAGTGATCGGACCACGGTGCGCTGTATCATGCTGGCTGCCATGAGCGATGAGTTCAGCGACAGATTTGAGATGGCTCAGCCAAAGGACATGCTTCAAGTGTTGGAGGATGCCTTTGGCACACTCGATGACGTGGAGAGGCACAAGTGTTGCCCAGCTATGCAACCCAAGAGGGGGGGGGTGAATTGGGTTTCTAAAAATTTTAAGCCCAACAGATTACTTATGAAGATCAAAACAAAGACTTTAATTCAATATTAATTACCTAAAGCAGGAATGCAAGAATATAATAAAGAAATAAAGTGAAGCGATAAAGCACACCACAAACACAAGGATTTATAGTGGTTCGGTGCTAACCTTGCACCTACATCCACTCCCCAAGATCCTACTTGGGAATTTCAATCCACTATCCTTTGTATTCAACCCGAATACAAAACGTCGGAAACTCCGACACTAGCTATCCCAAGCTAGATCACTTATTTCCCGGGTACAAGTAAACCCAAAACACTCCGATTTCAGGTTCGGATCAACCATTCCTTGTTTTGGAAATCCTCCAAAAACAAGAACAATTACTCACAAAGAGTAAGAAAATTTAGAGCACAAATTAATACAATAATAGCTCCTTAAATGAGCGAATATAACAATAAAAGCTTTACTCAAATGAAGAACCCTTTTTTCGGATTTTCTCAAAGTGGATGAACGCTTGAATGCTTGAGAAGAGGTTGATTGTTGATTGAAGATCTCTTGAAAGCTTTGAACGATCTCTAGATCAAGGTTGAAACAATAGGCGTGAAGAATTTTCTCCTTGAAAGATCTTGCTTTTCTCTTTCACAATCTCTCTGGTATATTGTGGATCTTCTCTCTTTTTCTTTTTGGATTTTTCGTTGATCTCAGGCTTTTTCTTGCAAATTTCGGATCCTTTCTTCTGTTCTTCTCATTTTTGATTTCACGTTTGATCCGCTATTTAATCTGCAATTTCTTTTATCATTTTAAGCATTTTGTAGCATTAGAAGCAAGAGAAAACAATTTAGGTAGATAAAGAGCCGTTAGAGGATTTTTAGGAAGCATAAATGGCAATTAAAATGGGCAAAAAAATAGCCGTTGCTGACATTTCCCGTCGCAGGGGTCGACTCATGAGTCGACTCATGCTTCAGGGGTCGACTCATGAGTCGACCTTTGTTGCAAAAACCAGAGAATGCGTTTCTGGAAATTCTTAGCTCAAATTAGCAGGGGTCGACTCATGAGTCGACTCATGCCTTGTGGGTCGACTCATGGGTCGACTCACAGGTCGTGCCAAGCCAGAAAACTAGCGTGCCAAGGAGAATTTTTGCGTGCCAATCAGCTCACAGTGCCATGAGTTGACTCATGAGTCGACTCATGCACTTCAAACCTTCATAACTTCAAAAATATAAGTCCAAACACAATGAAATTTTC
The DNA here is from genome assembly GCF_000442705.2 of Elaeis guineensis. NCBI lineage: Eukaryota > Viridiplantae > Streptophyta > Magnoliopsida > Arecales > Arecaceae > Elaeis > Elaeis guineensis. The sequence continues at coordinate 54,222,925 of NC_025998.2, read as the reverse complement.
ACCAATAGATTTCAAATCATTTGTTCTACCAAATGGTACTATCAAATCAGAATTTTAGTGAAATTATGATTTTGCCCTTGAAGAGCATAAGGACTTTTTTATTTTAAAATTATTTGTATCCCTTCAATCTGCTTTGTAATCATCAAAATCAATCTAGAAGCAACAATCTCCCCCTTTTTGATGATGACAAAACATTTGAACAAAAATATTTATGTTAATGCATTAATTTCAAAAGAATCCATTATAAGTGTATATGCTTGAAAAGATTATGATTCTTTTGGCATGTAATATAAATGCAAAAATAGTTTGTCCATTTTCTTAAAGATTTGAAAAGGGTATTAGATCATTTTGAGTTTAAGATATATCAGAGCAAGAGAAGAGAAATAAATTTTGCAATGTATCAGAGCAAGAAAAATAATTTTTACAATGATATCAGAAAACATTTTATAATGTATCAGAGCAAGAAAATTTTATAATATATCAGAGAAAATTTCACACTGTATTAGAGCAAATGTCATAATTTATCAGAGAAACCTTCACACTGTATCAGATTAAATTTTATCATGTATCAGAACAAGTTAAAAGAAATTGTAGGGTGTATCAGAGTAAAACAAATTTCTTAAGATGTATCAAGGTGAATTTCAAAAGATGTATCAGAGCAAGTTTGAATTTTGAAATATATCAGAGCATAAAAAAAATACTTATTTGCATTGTACTTATGATTTTGCATTTGATGGATGGCTTTTTGTTTAAGTTCTGTCTGATACCAAATTTCGATACCAAATTTTTCAAAGTTTTGTTTAATCTTTCAATCCTTGTTTTTATTTAATTTCTTCCAATTTTATTTAATTTCTCCAATATTTGTTTTAATCTTCCAATCTTTGTTTTTGTTTAATTTCTCCCCCTTTTTCTCATAATTTAGGGTTTTGCTTTTTGTCTAATTTCAATTTTTGTTTTTGTTTAATTTCTCCCCCTTTTTGACATCATCAAACATAGTTAACTCTTCCTTTTCTTTTTTTTTTTTATTTTCTTCCTCTTTAGAGTTTTTCACAGATGTTTGCTCCCCCTTAATATAGCAATTATCAACAGCAAACAATAACAAGGAGAAGACAATATTTCAACAAGAAGAAAATATATAACCAAAATATGATCATTACAAAGAGGTAGAAATATAGGTAAAAGATGATTCCATTAATATCATAATTGTTTCAATACATTATTCTTAAAAATAAAATTCAACCAGCTAATTGTCAATACATGGCCCCAAGGTATAGATCCTAGAACAAGATACCAACTCCTAGGACCTAGTAAAGATCAAGATAAGTCAATGATCTGAGTCATCAGATATAGGGTGAGGAGATGATGGATCAGAAGTGCGTCCTCTACCCCGTCTGCCTCTGCCACGAGCAGGAGAGCGAGATGAACTGGGTGGCTGAGAACGCTGAGATGCTAGGGACTGAACAAAAAGGGTGAGTCTAATAGAATCAAGTACGTTCAGTGCTCTGGAAACAGATTGAAGTAGAGCAGTGAACTGGGTGGTAGCATGCTCACTCGATCCTCGGATCTCTTTCCTCAGTAATTCATATCCACCTTCTGGTGCTCCTCTAAGCCTGCCAGCCTCTGCAGTGAGGTCTGTGACCTCAATAGTTGACTCCTGTGGCTGGGGATGGGCCAATGCAAGGACTTGCCCCTGCAAGTCAAGAACTCTGCCAGTCAGTCTCCAGACTGTATCCTCAAGCTGCTGTATCCTGACGGACTGATCTGAAATCATCTGAAACACAGTGGAGATGTGGGGAGTAATGGTCTGATTAGAAGAGGTAGCTCCAGGTGCAAAAGAAGTACTACTCCACTGGCTAGACAGCAAAGAAGCCACACGCTGTGAAATATGCTCGATCTGATCGTCAGCCAGTCTGAACTCTGAATGAGGTGCTCTGCTCTCTGGCTGATACACTGGTGTGGGCATCCTAGTAAACTCAGAAGGGCCAGCCTCAGTATCAGGAATGAACTGGGTATCCGGTGATGCTTCCCTGAAGTCATGTACAGGAGAAGATGGACCTTCTTCTTCTAGTCTGCCTTCAGTTCTGTCTTCAGCTCTTTCCTCAATTCTCTCCTCAGCTCTTTCTTCAAAGCCCTTGATCCAACCACCAACAGTCTTTGTAATTCTCATTCAATGCAGGCTGTGTTGGTTGAAGGTGTCCACATGTGAGAGTTTGGTAGGTGCCTCCCCCTCACAGCTAACTCCAAACCTCCTAAATACTCTGGTAAGGGCCATACCATAAGGCAAGTGTGCCTTGGATCTATTCAAAGTTTCTCTCATGGCCTCTATCATAAGTGCAGGGAGGTTTAGGGGGGTCTGAGTGATGACATGAAACATGACACATACATCTCTGCCAGACAGTAAGTCATGTCTACCACTCCTAGGAAAGAAGAGTTTTGTTACAATCTGATGCAGGACCCTCATCTCAATGGACAATAGCTTTGCTTCCAATTTGTTTAAATTTTTTGAAAAAGCTTCTCCTAAGATAATTCTGATCCCTTCTTCTTTAATTGGGAGTTCCATATATGAGTATCCTTTACTAGGCAACTGAAGTATTTCTCCCAATATCCTAGAATCCAAGCATATGTCAATCCCCTTGACTGTTGAAGTCACTGACCCATTTCCATAAATTAGGTTCTGGTAGAACTCTCTAACAAGATCAACATAGGTGACTTTTTTAAGGGAGCAGTAGAGTTCCCATCCTTGATTTTTGATCTTGGTAGCAAAAGTAAAGCCTTCTTTCTCAAAGAACCGAAAATCTATATTTTTCCCGGTTTCTACTTTTCTATCAGAAAGAGGATTTACACTGGGGCTTATGGAGGATTGAGAGAGACCTTGAGCAGGTACTGAAACTGGATTGGGAACACTGGAAGACTGAGCATGCCTTTTCTTTCGGACAAATTTCTCAGGCTCACGGATTGATTTCCTTCTTTGGGGAAGTTTCATCTTTGGAGCCATATCCAATAAAGTAGCAGACAAGAAGACTTGAATTGAGTGGAGGAGAGATCACAAGAGAGTAAAGAGGAATTTTAGTGGAGAAAAGAAGTGGATTTTGGAAGTTCGATGAAGTGCTAGGGCACGTTCCAACCACGTCGAGCAATGTGAGAAAGCACGAGAAATCTCTTTTCCAAGGAGGCGATTTTTGGTGGAGAGGAGGAGGGAGAATTGCCTCAAAATTGATCCTTGGATTTGGAGCAAGAAAGAGTTGGAAAGAACAGCTTTCGGAAGGAAGACGATGGGAAGATGAGTCGTCTCACAAACAGGGTTCCCGTTATAAAAACAATGAACCCGTTGAAAGTTTGTGGGATTTACAAGTTTGCCATTGAGTCGACTCATGGGGGTCGACTCATGAAGTTCAGAAATTCAGGAAAAATACAAATAAATTCTAGAAAATTTTGAAATTTTGAGTGAAGGAATTTTGCTCAATGATAAGTTTTTAGAATGATAAATCTGAGCTTTTGGGACTAGGATAGATGTTGAAAATTGAGCTCTAAGAGTTTTTGACATCTATTCTTTGGAAGTTGAGAAATTTCAGACAAATGGATCTAGAATTCCTAGATTTCTCCTAATTTCACAGAATCTATCCTCACTAAGGGCCTTTGTAAAGATATCGAATAATTGATTTTCAGTGCAAACATATTCAAGACTTATATTTTTGTTTTGAACATGTTCTCTTATAAAATGATGTCTTATTTCAATATGTTTAGATCTTGAGTGTTGAATTGGATTTTTAGATAGATTTATGGCACTTGTATTATCACATTTTATTGGTGTTTCATTAAGTTTGATTCCAAAATCTTCGAGTTGTTGCTTAATCCACAAGATTTGAGCACAACAACTTCCGGCTGCAATGTATTCGGCCTCAGCCGTAGACAGTGCCACCGAATTTTGTTTCTTGCTAAACCATGAGATTAGGTTTACTCCAAGAAATTGGCAAGTTCCACTTGTGCTTTTTCTATCTAATTTACATCCAGCAAAATCAGCATCAGAATATCCTAACAAATTAATTTGTGAGTCCTTAGAGTACCATAACCCTATAGTTTGTGTACCATTTAAGTATCTAAGGATTCTTTTAACAACATTCAAATGAGATTCCTTAGGATTAGATTGATATCTTGCACATAAACAAACACTAAACATGATATCAGGCCTACTTGCAGTTAAATATAATAATGAGCCAATCATACCTCTATAGTATTTTAAGTCTACGCTTTTACCTTCATCATCCTTGTCAAGCTTACATGAGGGACTCATTGGTGTGCCAATTGGTTTGCAGTTCTCCATTCTAAATCTTTTGAGTGGTTCCTTGGTGTACTTGCTTTGGGTGATAGAGATTCTCTCTTTTGATTGTTTGATTTGGAGTCCGAGGAAGAAAGTGAGTTCTCCCATCATGCTCATCTCGAACTCTCCCTGCATAAGCTTAGCAAAGTCTTGACAAAGGGATTCATTAGTAGACCCAAAAATTATGTCATCAACATAAATTTGTATAATTAGCATATCATTTTGGTTTCTTTTAATAAATAGGGTTGTATCTACATTGCCTCTTGAGAAACCATTATTTAGTAGAAATTTTCTTAGCCTTTCATACCATGCTCTAGGTGCTTGTTTTAATCCATATAAAGCTTTATTTAATCTAAAGACATGATTGGAAAAAGCGTGATTTTCAAATCCAGGGGGTTGTTCTACATATACTTCTTTAGAAATATATCCATTTAAAAATATACTTTTAACATCCATTTGAAATAACTTGAAATTCATAAAGCAAGCATATGCAAGTAGAAGTCTAATAGCTTCTAATCTAGCAACAGGTGCAAAGGTTTCATCAAAATCAATTTTTTCTTCTTGATTATATCCCTTAGCAATCAGTCTTGCTTTATTTCTAATTACATTTCCATGCTCATCTAATTTGTTTCTAAAGACCCATTTTGTTCCAATTATTGAGTAATCTTTAGGTCTTGATACTAAGGTCCAAACATTATTTCTTTCAAATTGATTAAGTTCTTCTTGCATAGCATTAATCTAGTTATGATCATTTTCAGCTTCTTCAAAAGTTTTAGGTTCAAGTTGAGATACAAATGCACAATGATTAAGTACATCTCTAAGTGAAGAACGTGTTTTTACCCCATGCATAGGATCACCAATTATTAACTCCTTAGGGTGGTTGTGAACATACCTCCATTCCTTGGGTAAGTCATTTGTACCTTGTGGTTGTTCTTGAATTTCTTCACCTCTTTCATTTTGTGTGTCTTCTTGATCCTTGTCTTCTGGAGTTGCTGAGTCTTTCAGAGTGATCTCCTTCATACCTTCTATTAGTGGATCTGCATCATCAACACCCTCATTCTTCCTTGAAGGAAGATCGTTAGATTCATCAAAGACAACATGTATGGACTCCTCAACTACTAAAGTTCTTTTGTTGAAAACTCTAAATGCTTTACTAGTGGAGGAGTAACCTAGAAGGATTGCTTCATCTGATTTTGCATCAAATTTACCAAGTTTTTCTTTACCATTATTTAATACAAAACATCGGCAACCAAAAATATGAAAATATGCAATATTTGGTTTTCTTCCTTTCCAAAGTTCATAGGGGGTTTTCTTTAAAAATTATCTAATTAAAGCACGATTTAAAATGTAACATGCTGTGTTAATTGCTTCCGCCCAAAAATATTTTGGAAGGTTGCTTTCACAAATCATGGTACGGGCCATTTCTTCTAAGGTTCTGTTTTTCCTTTCAACTACCCCATTCTGTTAGGGTGACCTTGGAGCAGAGAAGTTATGGCCAATTCCATTTTCATCACAAAAATTTTCAAAATCTTGATTTTCAAATTCAGTTCCATGATCACTTCTAATATTTTGAATTGAAAAACCTTTTTCATTAGAGACTTTTCGATAAAATTTAGTGAAAATATGAAAAATTTCATTTTTGTGAGCCAAAAAGAAAACCCAAGTAAAACGAGAGTAATCATCAATTATTACAAATCCATATCGTTTTCCTCCTAGACTAGTGGTTCTAGTTGGTCCAAATAAATCCATATGTAAGAGCTCTAAAGGTTTAGAAGTTGAAACAGTATTTTTGGATTTAAATGATACTCTAGTTTGTTTACCTAATTAGCATGCATCACAAATTCTATCCTTTTCAAAATTCAGTTTTGGCAAACCGAGAACTAAATCCTTTTTAATTAATTTTGAGAGAGAATGCATGCTAATGTGTGCAAGTCTACGATGCCACAGCCAACTAGTCTCATTTATTTTAGCATTTAAGGAAACTAGGCATTGCATGTCTAATTTTGTTAAATCATTCAAGTCTACCATATAAACATTGCCATGCCTATGTCCTATAAATTTAATGCCATCGTTAATAGGACTCGTCACAATGCAAACAGATGATTCAAAACTTACTTTATACCCTTTATCACAGAATTGACTAATGCTAAGTAAGTTATGCTTTAAACCTTTAACTAATAAAACATTCTCAATGTATTTGGAGAGAGTGATACCAATGTTACCTATCCCGATGATCTTTCCTTTGCCATTATCTCCAAAGGTGACCATCCCTCCATCCTTAGCATCAAGCGTGATGAATTGTGATTCATCACCAGTCATGTGTCTCGAGCATCCGCTGTCAAGATACCATTTCCTGTTTCCTTCTTGGGATGCTAGACACACCTGCAAGCAAAGGTCACGTTTCTGTCTTAGGTACCCAAGCTTTCTTGGGTCCTTTCAGGTTAGTCAGAATGGTTCCTTTTGGAACCCATATTTTCTGTGTTTGCATATTTGTTAATAAGACATGTGTATGATTTATGTCCTATTCTTCCACATTTAAAACAAGTAATATTTGTAGACTTGTTACTTGAACAATTTACATAAATATCCTTCAGAAATTTTTGTTTCTTCAGGGGTTTATAACCAAGTCCAGCCTTATCATATATAGCTTTCTGATTTTCAAGGATCATATTTAGTTTGTTTGAACTTAAGGTGAACTTATCTACTATAGATTTCAGCTTGTTCATTTCATCCTTTAAGTTTTGATTTTCTTGAATCAAGGTGAATTTTTCAATTGAAAGATTTTCAGCTTGTTTCACTAAGGACTGATTTTTCAATTTCAGCTCTTTGTTTTTCTTCTCTAGTTTCTTTAATTCATCAATTGAATCATAGAATGCTTCATGCAATTCTTCAAAAGTAAATTCACTAGTGGATTCAGAAGTTACCTCATTTTCATGTGCCATCAGGCACAGGTTGGCTTGTTCTGTTGAGGTTTCCTCGTCGGAGCTTGAGTCATCACTCGCACTCCAGGTCGCCATCATTGCCTTCTTTTTGAACTTCTTTGGACCTTTCTTCAATTGTGGACATTCGGATCTGAAATGTCCTGGCTTCTTGCACTCGTAGCATATAGGGGGTTGATCTTTCTCTTTTTCTTTGCTTTGATCCCCTTTTGTGAATTTCTTTCTCATCCCCTGTTTCCTTTTTCTTAGAAACTTCTTAAATTTTCGGGTGATGAAAGCCATCTCTTCATCCTGATCTTCATCTTCAGAGTCATCCGTTTCATAATCAGGCAAAGTTGTGGATTTGAGGGCAATGGTTCTTTTCTTTTTGACTTCATCCTCTTGATGTTGCTTTTCATGCTAAGTTCATGAGTCATCAAGGATCCAAGAAGCTCTTCTAGAGGTAGAGTGTTCAAGTCCTTTGCTTCTTGGATGGCAGTCACCTTGGCTTCCCAAGTTCTTGGCAGTGACCTGAGAATCTTTCTTACAAGTTCACTGTTAGTGTAAGATTTGCCAAGACTCTTTAAACCATTGATTATATCAGTAAAACGAGTAAACATAGCAGTTATGGACTCATCATGCTCTATTTTGAACAATTCATATTTATGTACAAGCATGTTTATTTTAGACTCTTTTACTTGATTTGTTCCCTCATGGGTTACTTCTAACCTATCCCATATTTCTTTAGCAGATGCACAAGTAGAAATGCGATTGAATTCACTAGCATCTAGTGCACAATAAAGAACATTCATGGCTTTGGCATTTAATTGTGCCAATTTCTTGTCAACCTCATCCCATTCTTTCTCGGGTTTGGTTGACTCCTCACCATCTATAATCTTGGTGGGTGTGTGAGGACCATTCACTATGATACTCCACATATCATAGTCGAGTGCTTGTATGAAAATCTTCATCCGAGCTTTCCAATAGGTGTAATTAGACCCATTGAAAAGTGGAGGTCGGTTTGTTGATTGCCCCTCGGCTAGAGAAGTACCAACATGGGTTGCCATAGATCTTTGATTCTTTGATTGTTAGATCAAAGAAGGGCTAGAGCACCAGCTCTGATACCACTTGTTGCCCAGCTATGCAACCCAAGAGGGGGGGGTGAATTGGGTTTCTAAAAATTTTAAGCCCAACAGATTACTTATGAAGATCAAAACAAAGACTTTAATTCAATATTAATTACCTAAAGCAGGAATGCAAGAATATAATAAAGAAATAAAGCGAAGCGATAAAGCACACCACAAACACAAGGATTTATAGTGGTTCGGTGCTAACCTTGCACCTACATCCACTCCCCAAGATCCTACTTGAGAATTTCAATCCACTATCCTTTGTATTCAACTCGAATACAAAACGTCGGAAACTCCGACACTAGCTATCCCAAGCTAGATCACTTGTTTCTCGGGTACAAGTAAACCCAAAACACTCCGATTTCAGGTTCGGATCAACCTTTCCTTATTTTGGAAATCCTCCAAAAACAAGAACAATTACTCACAAAGAGTAAGAAAATTTAGAGCACAAATTAATACAATAATAGCTCCTTAAATGAGCGAATATAACAATAAAAGCTTTACTCAAATGAAGAACCCCTTTTTCGAATTTTCTCAAAGTGGATGAATGCTTGAATGCTTGAGAAGAGGTTGATTGTTGATTGAAGATCTGTTGAAAACTTTGAACGATCTCTAGATCAAGGTTGAAACAATAGACGTGAAGAATTCTCTCCTTGAAAGATCTTGCTTTTCTCTTTCACAATCTCTCTGGTATATTGTGGATCCTCTCTCTTTTTCTTTTTGGATTTTTCGTTGATCTCAGGCTTTTTCTTGCAAATTTTGGATCCTTTCTTCTGTTCTTCTCGTTTTTGATTTCACGTTTGATCCGCTATTTAATCTGCAATTTCTTTTATCATTTTAAGCATTTTGTAGCATTAGAAGCAAGAGAAAATAATTTAGGTAGATAAAGAGCCGTTAGAGGATTTTTAGGAAGCATAAATGGCAATTAAAATGGACAAAAAAATAGCCGTTGCTGACATTTCCCGTCGCAGGGGTCGACTCATGAGTCGACTCATGCTTCAGGGGTCGACTCATGAGTCGACCTCTGTTGCAAAAACCAGAGAATGCGTTTCTGGAAATTCTTGGCTCAAATTAGCAGGGGTCGACTCATGAGTCGACTCATGCCTTGTGGGTCGACTCATGGGTCAACTCACAGGTCGTGCCAAGCCAGAAAACTAGCGTGCCAAGGAGAATTTTTGCGTGCCAATCAGCTCACAGTGCCATGAGTTGACTCATGAGTCGACTCATGCACTTCAAACCTTCATAACTTCAAAAATATAAGTCCAAACACAATGAAATTTTCACCAATAGATTTCAAATCATTTGTTCTACCAAATGGTACTATCAAATCAAGATTTTAGTGAAATTACAATTTTGCCCTTGAAGAGCATAAGGACTTTTTCATTTTAAAATTATTTGTATCCCTTCAATCTGCTTTGTAATCATCAAAATCAATCTAGGAGCAACAACAAGACTAGTTGTGCCATCTTCAATGCCAAAATATGGGACGGTGCCTCTATCACTGATCATGTATTGTATATGATCAAGCTGATGGAATGATTGAACAAGCTCGGCTTTTTCTTGCATGAACAGCTTAGGAAAGATGCAATACTGAACTCGCTGCCCAAGTCTTATCTCCCATTCCTCACTCATTATAGAATGACAAAGCCTGAAGTAAACTACCATGGGTTACTAGGGTTGCTTCAGAACTTTGAGAAGGATCACCAACTCCTCAAGGAGTCGGTGAACTTAGTGGGAAGTTCGTCTTCTGGTTCTCGACCCTTTGAGAAAGGGAAGAAGAACAAGAAGAAGAAAGTCAAGAAGGTGCAAGTTCAAGCTGGGACATCTGTGCAGAGCCAGACCAAAAAGATCAAGCCTGATAAGAGTCTATTCTACTGGCAAGCACCCTAGATTAAATAGTGTGTCAGATATCTACTTATGTTATTAGAGGCTAGGTCATATAAACAAGAATAGAATAAACAGGTTGACTCAAGAGGAAATCTTCGAAGTCAGTGATTGTGAATCACTTCCAACCTGTGAGTCCTGTCTTCTTGGTAAAATGACCAAGTCATCTTTTACTGAGAAAGGTGAGAGAGCTACTAAGCTCTTGGGCCTAGTACATACTGATGTATGTGGGCCCATGAGCACCAGTGCTAGAGGTGGATATTTCTACTTCATAATTTTCACGGATGACCTATCCCGATATGGATATGTCTATCTGATGAAACATAAGTCGGATTCATTTGAAATGTTCAAACGATTTCGAAGTGAAGTAAAAAAATAAACTGGGAAGAGTATTAAAACTCTTCGATCTGATCGAAGAGGAGAATACCTTTCTAGTGAGTTTCTCACATATCTAAGAGAGAATGGGATTCTCTCTCAATGGAATCCTCCAGGAACACCATAGCATAATGGTGTGTTTGAAAGGAGGAATCGGACTCTGTTAGACATGGTCCGATCCATGATGGGTTTTTGCTAGCTTGCTGATATCCTTTTGGGGATATGCACTCGAATTGGCCTGTTATCTGTTAAATAGGATTTCAAGTTAGTCTCTAATTAAGACTCCATATGAGATATGGATGGGACGTAAGCCAGCACTTTCACACCTTAGGGTCTGGGGGTGCCCGGCCTATGTCAAACGATTAGTCACAGACAAACTTGGACCTAGGTCTGACAAATACTCATTCATAGGGTACCCCAAAGAGACAAAAAGATATTTTTTCTACCATGCTGATGAACAAAAGGTGTTCGTCAGCCTTAAGGCAATCTTTTTAGAAAAGGAGTTCCTTGGTGAAGGAATCGTTGCCTCTAAGGTTGAGCTTGATGAAGCTCAACAGGTAGAAGGACCGACACCAATAGCTGAACCTGAGTCGGATATGATTAGATCAGATCCAAAGCCCAATGTACCTACACCATTAAGGCGATCCGGTAGAGTACCGCATCAGCCAGACAGATACTATGGTTTCTTGGTCCGGGATGGTGATCCCATCGAACTTGATGAGAATAATGAGGATCCGATCACCTATATGGATGCAATGTAGAGATCTGATTTTGAGAAATGGCTTGAAGCCATGAAATCCGAAATGGAGTCCATGAAGGTCAACAATGTATGGATATTGGTTGACCCACCTGAAGGGGTTAAATCCATTGGGTGTAAATTGGTCTTCAAAAGGAAGAGGGGCACAGACGAAAAGGTGGAGACCTATAAAACCCGTCTAGTTGCCAAGGGGTATCATCAATGTTATGGTATTGACTATGACGAGATATTTTCTCCTGTGGCAATGCTCAAATCCATTCGGATAATGCTTGCAATAGCTGCCCATCTAGATTATGAGATCTGGCAGATGGATGTAAAGACAGCTTTCCTGAATGGAGAGCTGACTGAAGAGGTGTATATGATACAACCTGAGGGGTTTACATCCACAGATGAGTCCAAGGTGTGCAAGCTTCAGAGATTCATTTATGGATTGAAGCAAGCTTTTCGGAGTTGGAACATGCATTTTGATAAGGTGATCAAAACGTATGGCTTCATTAAGAATGGAGAAGAGCCCTGCATCTATAAATGGACAAATGATCCAGTTGTGGTATTCCTTATCTTGTACGTGGATGACATTCTCTTAATCGAAAATGACATCCCCGCACTACAGAGAATAAAAGTTTGGTTGTCATCACAGTTCTCCATGAAGGACTTGGGTGAAGCATCCTACATCCTAGGGATGAAGATCTATAGGGATAGATCTAAAAGGATGCTTGGGTTATCCCAGTCCATGTACATAGACACTATACTGAAGAGGTTCAGCATGGAGAATTCTAAGAAGGGCTATCTATCGATAGGCCAAGGAATTTCTCTCTCTAAGAAGGATTGTCTGACAACTCCTAAAGAGAGAGAGCGTATGAGTAGAGTCCCATATGCTTCAACCGTGGGATCTATCATGTACGTCATGACATGTACAAGACCAGATGTGGCATACTCACTAGGAGTAGTGAGTAGATACCAATCTGATCTTGGAGAGAATCACTGGAAAGTGGTTAAAGCCATCCTTAAGTATTTGAGAAATACTAAGGACAAATGGTTGGTTTATGGCAAGTCAGATCTAAAACTTGTGGGGTTCACAGACTCTAGCTTCCAATCTGACCATGATGACAGCAGGAGCGTGTCGGGTTATATCTTTACTCTGAATGGTGGAGCCATCTGCTGGAAGAGTTCCAAGCAGCATACTGTGGCAGACTCTGTTTGTGAAGCGGAGTACATCGCAGCATCGGATGTCGCGAAGGAAGCTGTGTGGCTGAGGAAATTCATCAATGAGCTCGGAGTAGCACCCTCCCTCGATGGTCCAGTCCTGCTCTACTGCGATAGCACTGGTGCCATAGCTCAGGTGAAAGAACCCAAAGCACATCAGCGAATGAAGCACATCTTGCACCGCTTCCACCTGGTCCGAGAGATCGTAGATCGAGGTGACGTCGACCTTCAGAAGATCGATGGAAAAGAGAACCTGGCCGACCCCTTCACTAAAGTCCTGGCAATAAAGGAGTTCGACAACCACAAGTCGAAGATGGGTATTAGATACTGTGCTGAGTGGCTTTAGGACAAGTGGGAGTTGTTGGGAAATGTGTCCCAAAAAGCCAATCGTCAAGCTGTTGACGGTTGAGCAACCAAGTATTGTAATTGATTTGTTAATAAATAAAATATATTTGGCATCTTCATCATAAGCTTTCATCTTCTAATGAACTCCGTTGTTATGATGAAGTCCTTAGGACTATTTAAGTTCGATAAAGAGAGGATTTATTGATTAGTCCTTAAAACTGTTCGCGACCAAATGATAAGCTGTTAATAAGGACGACAGCTTCTATCGAGCATAGGTCGCTGTAGGCCATATGGGTTGGTTGTCCTCTTAACCAAGGAGTGTGGAGACACTGGTATGGTATACAGGTGAGATGTAAGGGTACATCATCATTGAATGTGACCAACTCCAGAGTATTCTGCTGTCGAGAATGTCTCTGATGGGATATAGGTATAAGTGTCCCTTAGACCTGAGATCGCCTCAGTGACTTGCAAGCAACTCACTGTGCTTTGGTACTGGACTAACTAAATTTTTAATTCAGAGATGGAAGGCTTCTGGGCACAGTCAAGTACTTGCGAAGTCAGAGTGTGATCGAGATGGGATTGACCACTCCAAGAGTTGGAGAAGAATGAGTCACTGTATTTCAATTTAGCAAAACCATGGCCAGGGTAATCCATCAAATGGATTTGATATTTTGAAATACAATGTGGACAACCTGATCAGAGTTGACAGTTGAACTCTGGGGTGTCCAATGATCATGTTGGTCAAGGGGATGAATTATATGAAAACTATATCCGCATGGGTTCTAAGGATGTTGTTCTATACATTTGACCTATCCGGTCGTCGGGTACCATTGCTAGATGGTTACTTCGATTGGTACAGAAATTTATTTCTGTGCTACCAGCTTAGGTTCGGACCTATGAGGTCACACACATTAGAGTTCATGATCCGATCGGATGGTTGATCAACGATTAAGAATCGTTCTAGGGTTAAATGATCAATACGATTGACATTTAACCCAGTGCAAGTGTTGCAGGAGGATCGATTAGCAATTCGATTGCTAATTGGCTTAATTTGATTAAGCCAATGGGTTGAGATTAAGTCTAATTAAATATAATTTATTTAGATTTAATTTGGGTTTGATTGGATCATGTCCAATTAGTTTATTGGATAAGCCAAGTGCAAGGAAAAACTAGTCCTAGTTCAACTAGGACTTGGGTCAATCTAATTTCTAATTTGATTAGAAAATTAAATCAGATTTAAATCTAATTTAATCTAATTAAATTAGATTCTTAATTGGGTTAAGACCTATTTTAATTAGGTTGATCTAATTTTGATTTGATTTGGTTTGAAAAACCAAATTAAAACAAGTCATAAGATAGAATCCTAGTAAGACTAAGATTCCACCTTGCGCCACATAAGCCTTCCCCACGCCCTCTCTCTTATTCAACGCCAATATCCACTTATTTTATGTGACAAAAGCCCTCTCGCAGGTCTCTCTCACGTTCACAAAAGGTTTCCTCTCTTCTTTCTTACATGGAAGGTGGTTTGGATCAAATCAAAAAGGAATAAGTTTGGATTTCGAATTCTATGAGATAGAGTTTTAGAAATCCAAAACTCTTTCAATTTTGCACCGAATTTATCCAAATTTTTTTTAGAATTTTTATGGATTTTAGGTTACACATTGTATACCTTTTTCTGGTGATCCATACATGAAAATATGGAGAAGGTGCTCAAGAGTTGGGCGCCCCTTAACTTGCCATGTTTGGATAAGCCTTGACTAGGTATTTGACCTAGACAAGTACTCTATCATATCTCTCTGTATAAAATGAGTTTCTTTGTGAAATTTTAAAAAAAGATATATATTTGAGAGGCGTTTGTGCCATCCAAAAATCAGAGAGAAAGACCTTTGGGTCGTAGAGATATAAAAGATGCAAGTTAGGGTGTCTAGAGAGAAAAATGTGAAGAAGAAGAGGGTCTTCTTCTAGGTTTTTTTGTTTTCATATCTTTCCTCCCTCCATCTTGAGTTTTCTAAGAGTGTCTCAGATCTGAAACTCTTCTTTTTACTTTCCATCTTTGGAAGAGTCCAAATCAAGAAGAAGGAGGCACCTGATCAACCATCAAAGAAGGATCAGTGCAGTACTAGCATACTGTGCTGATTTCCTGAAGCAGGACTTCTGATCGAGATTCGTGGGCTTGTGTGGATGACTCCTAGAGGCTGAACGTGTGTGCGGATTGCAACATCATCCTTAAGCCCGGATCAGCGAGGTTAGAGCATCTAACTTGCAAGGTAATAGATCTGATCTATTGTTTAATACATACATTAGATGTGGTATAGAAACATGTTGATATGATCAACATGTAGTTCATGCTATATTTATATATTTTAATTTTTGATTTAATGCTATGTAATAATCATGTAATAGGATCTTAGATCTAGAGATTCTATGGTTTTAAAAAATAAATTTTGATTTATTTTAATCTTCCGCTGTATGATCTTGAAAAAGTTTCAAGATCTAACCCTGAAACCCTAGATCTGGTTCCAACACAAAGGTGTTTGTGCTAACCTAGTCTTGTTGCCTTGACCTAATGTGATTAGGTTTGAACCATCTAATTTATTAGTTGGTCTTATTTGATTTTGTGAAAGTGTTCCACATAGAATCAACCTCCTCCATGTCAAACCACATGCATAAATATGGGTGGCATCACATTTATTTTTGGAATTAAGAAGGATAGTCCTTCTTTCTTGCTCCTCTTAAAAGTATTACATCTTCCATGCATCCCTTTATTTTTGTGTGCCATTAGATGGTGCCTTGGGATGTGGGACATAGAAGATGAAGAGGAGTCCTTCACTAAGAAGGAACTCCATGCCAAAAAGGATTTGGGATGCCCCATTTATGGCGTTGAAATGGAAGAGTCCATTTCAACATGGACTCTTGATTTCTTTCCCTTAATTCTCCACATGTTTTTAATTCTTTGAGTTGTTAGATGATTCTTAGAATTATAGGCATAGAAGAAAAGGAAGAGTACTTCTCTTACAAGGAGTTTGAATGCCAATTAGATTGGTTTTCCTTTAATGTTTACGTTAAGTTTGTGGAAGGGTCCTTATTGGCATGGACTCTTCATATCTCATGTTGATTCCTTTCCCAAGCACAATTTGATTGTGAATTAATTTTTTCCCAGTAGAGAAAGAGTCCTTCTACTGGTTAACCTCTTTGTTTTCCATGGAAACTCCTTAGATTACATGGGAAAATTCAATGAAGGCATGTAATAATTAAGGGATGCCAAGAGTTGGCATCCCATGGGGTCGCCCCATGTTTCCTATTTAAAGGGGGCACCACAATCTGTTTTGGTGTGCCATTTTTACTGAGGATGGGCACAAAAATGAGAGGAAATAATGAAAAAAATTTGGGAAAAAGATAAGAAAAAAAAGGAGAGAAAAATAGAAAGGAAGGGAGAAGAAAAAAAGAAAAGTATGAGATATTTGTTCTAAAATTAGATTGTTCATGTGCTGACCATAAAATCTAATTAGAGTGTGGTGTGATACTTTAAAAAAACATTTCTAGAGTAGTACTAGTGGAGGTCATAAAGGCATACAAGTGGTGGTGCACATCATTCTTGCAAAGGACGGATGGCAGCGCACTTAGGAAGAAGGCTGCAGCATCATGACAAGTTGGGAAGGACCCTGACCAATCCTGTGTGGATTATCGTTGGAGGGCTTCTGCTTTAGAGTCTCATGGAGATCTCAAAATCATCAGCTTGTGGTCTTTATAGTGGTATATGACTTCTCGTCTTCTCCTTATATGCTTGATTTTGTGATTTGATTGTAATCATCAAGGGGTTCTTTGGTTTTTTGTATTTCGATGATTGTATTTAAATGTTAAACCTTATTTTCATTATTGTATACATGTTAAAAAATTTTAAAATCTATATTTTACTGCATCACCAAAATCCAACAGTGGTATCAGAGCCACCCTTGATTGATTCAATCAAATTTTGTGTTATTCTTGGGATATGGATTAGATCCAGTTCGAACTATGTCAAGATCAATTTTTTTGAATGATATTTTATTGATGATTTTGATATATTTTTATTAATAATAAAGTGTTATTATTCCATGATCAAACCTTAGATATAAAATTTTATGGGTTATAGACTTGTGTGACAAGTTTAATTTAGATCCTATGATCTATTTCTGATGGAACTGAAATCTAGTGCATGTGAAGTGCGGGGGCCTTGGAATGCTGCATATGGATGTATATTGCCAAAGATTAAGATTTTTATATTTGATGCATTTACTTAAGATTCAAGGGCTGACTACCATGTTATTGGGGACTCACCATTATGGGTCGACCATCTTGGTTGTTGCCCGAGGCACGCATGGGGCCGAAAAATTTAGGTCATGAAAAAGATGCATCAGATATCAATTAGAATTTTTGTCGATAGATTGATTTAACTATAATTCATTATTCTAATATGATTAAATTTTGATGATTATAGATTAAATTAAAATCATTGTTCTAATTTGATTAGAAGCTAAGTTTAATTTTGGTTAATCAAATTTATCATTTACCTAATATGATTAGGGTTTGAGTTATTGGTGATCGAATCTAAGTTAACCTAATTGAATTAGGTTTAACCTAAGAATTGATCAACTTAACTTAAATAAATGATAAATAGTTAACTTAAAAATTAAAATTGGGTCAAGTGTTGAACCCGAATCACAAACCCTAGATGAGTC
The DNA here is from genome assembly GCF_000442705.2 of Elaeis guineensis. Taxonomy (NCBI): domain Eukaryota; kingdom Viridiplantae; phylum Streptophyta; class Magnoliopsida; order Arecales; family Arecaceae; genus Elaeis; species Elaeis guineensis. Next base: position 54,205,277 of record NC_025998.2, on the reverse strand, counting down.
CTATGTCCATATAATTTGAACATCATAATTGACATATGTTTGAATGATATCGTAATTAAAATAATATGAGTTATTTGTTATAATATTTTATAATTATTATAAAATGTTATGTTGATTTGTTATGGACTATGCAACATCCATGTAATGGATATTTGCATGAATGCTTTTATATTGGCTGATTATATTAATACATCTACAAGAGTTGCAATAGGGGCTGGATGTCCCTGATGCATTATATTATCAGTTGTCCCTCTCTTTTCTATATTCTCAACTGTTGATTGAAATTTTTACATAATGATATAAAATTATAGAAAAAAATTATTTGAGAACAGATTGAAATTATTTCATTCTATTTTCAAATAAAAGATCAAGCATTCATGGTTGTCTTCATAGTGATAAAGACTGGACTACCAGACTTTTAAAGAGCAGAGGTACATTAAGATTGATCATGAGATGGTTCAATCTATAATGCACCTCGGATTAGACCCAAAGATTATCCTGTGGCTTAGATAATTTTTTTAAAAGTCCATAACTATTTATTTTTCTTAATATGCTCTTACATGCTAGTAATTAGTATTTGAATTAACATTGTATATGATGCATGATTAAATGTTTAGAATGTGCATGAGACCTAAGTTTCTCAGTTAAATTATATTAAGTCTTAATGGCGAAGTGTTAAGAATACTACCTATGCCTTCCTTCATGCTAAGTCACTATTATGTCAAGAATCATAGTAGGCTTGTTGTGCTATCCACAAGACTTGCTGTGGGGACGGGCTTAATACTATCTTGGTGCATAATAAAGCTAATTATATTTAGCTCATACTAAGTCAATAGAGTATATCAAGAATTATAGTGAGTTTTTTGTACTATCCACAAGGCTTGCTACAGTGATTGGTATGATGTTGACCTAGTGATGCTTATGGTATATTCTGGTAGTGCTGCCTTGTTGTGCTATCCACAAGGATAGTATTATTTAGGTATGACCATATAAGATTGAAGGATATGACTTAACTAAAATGCTATAGTTTGTTGTGCTATCCACAAGGCTATAAGTATTTTACAGGTAAAAATTATGTTGAGAGTTGCATGAGATACAATTAGTAAAGAGTTACTTACCTTTCAAATAATAGGAGCTTGTTGTGCTATCCACAAGACTTTTTATGAGGAATTAGAATCTCAATCCCACTAAGAAACTTTATGATGAGATTCTTTGATTTTATACTTGTGGACTATGAAATTCGTTAAAATAGTGAGAGACATAATTAGATAAAAATCCTCATCGAACTTGTGCATGTCATCATGAGTAATCCTTTTTATGTTCTTAGATTCACATTTGCATTTTTACATTCACTACTTAGGATATTTTTAAAATTGATCAAATGTCATGAAATGGTTGAAGAAAAGGTGAAGAATATCTTCACTATAGGTATCTAATATCGATACAGAATTGATGAGCAATAAATTGCAAGAATTATCTTGCAAGTGTGAAGCAATAGCAGGATGCAAAAATTACATCTGCTAATAGTTTGTATGTGATACAAACTAATTATTATTGAGTATTTCAGCTTTTTAGGTATGTGATACCTAATATTGATTTTACTTATGCAAAGTGTTGCAGTACCTATAAAGCTGAAGTCAGGTAACTACTAGCCTTATAGCACTAATGGATAGTCTATTCATGCTGAGGCTATAGGAACCTATATAACCTTCTAGCAAAGTTTAGAGACTAATAGACCATTGATATGAGCCTAAATTTATTATTTCAAATCTTTTACTATTGTAGTATAGTTTTGAAATTAATGTTAAGAGTAAAAGTTACTCTGTATCTGGTAAACATTGTGGCTATGATTTTATTATAATGATCTTATATTTCAGTCACTCGATGATGATGTTCTTCATGTTTATGAGAACAAGAAATAAATATGTGATAGTCACATATCTCAGGGCAAGCAAGGTATTAGGTTTTGAATATATGAATGTTCGAAGACTAATAATATCTCGATCCAGAGATTACACTTCATATGTGATATGATATATTTTCTAAAATACTTCACCAATATTATTGTCTCTTTCTAAAAAATATCTTAAAAATTACTGTATAAATTAGACACTATAAAAATCTGTTATGAGCACTCCATATGAGATATGAAAAAGGCAAAAGACAGGTTGCCCAACATATGAGAAAAGAGTTGATGTACATATGTTTGTGCTAGAACAGATTTTTATTAGTTTATAGGTTATCCTAAAAGGATAAAATGTAATACTATTTTTACCACCCTACTTAACAAAAGGTGTTTTATCAGTAGGTATGCCACCCTTTAGGAAAATTTTTTTTTTTCTAAAATGGGACAATAGAAGGATAATTGAACTTGAGAAGTTCAAAACTTATAAACTATCCTATCTTAACCTGTGGAGTGTCCACAAGTTAATACTCGACTAGATGTACCCAGTGATGAGGCACGACCATGATACACATCTCCTCATCAAAAGGTCATTTTTAGTGTGTAATATACTACTCAAAATATAGGTTTGTCATTATAAATGGCAATACATCATACATCATTATGAATGATGTTTTACTTGACCCATTCAGAGAATGTTATGAGTGGAGGCTCTAACAGTTGGCCTGAGATCTTGTCATCCAAAATGGACTCTCTGAACATCAACCAAGTATGGACTATGGTTGAAGCACCTATGGGTATGACCCAATAGGTTGCTGTCAAAGATGCCTATTCAGATTTTTGCTATTGCGATACACCATCTAGAGAAGTTGTCTCTAGTGGGAGGGCAAATGCTTTTATGAATTTAGACAGTTTATAAGGAGTGGGTACTTTTATTTTGATGAGACAATCAAAATATTTGACTTTATTAGATATAGATGAATCATGTGTGTGTACAAGAAGATAAGTAGGAGTTTCACTAACTTCTTGATTTTGTATGTGGATGACATACAGTATATTGGGATAATGAACCCGATATTGCACTCGATCAATAACTTGCTTATCACAGAAGTTTTCATGGAATGACTTGGGTTAAGCATCCAATATATTTAACATCTATAGGGATAGATGTAAGTGGATGCAGGGTTTGTCCCAGTCTAGGTACATAGAATTTATGTTGAAAGAATTCAACATGAATGGGTGTAAAGGAGTTTACTTACCTAAATATTCAATGTACCAAGCCTAATGTGAATTATGCCTTGTGCATAATCATCGATTTCAAGCAGATCCATGATAGGATCTTATGAAAATTATGAAAAGCATTCTTAAAGTATTTGAAAAGTGCTAAAGGAGCAGTGAATTGAAAAAGTTTCAAATAGCATATTGTATTTATTTCAGATAAATTTTGTTAGTAAAGATTGCTTAGGAAAGGGCTTGATGAAGAGTTCATCATAAAGTTGAATGTCATCTCACCGAGTACCCACGCACATCCTAGGCACCTTCACCTCATTCATAATATGATCATAAAATGAGCTAATATTAAAGAACAGTATAATAGGATCAGTTCACTAAGCCATACACAGCAGCAGTATAATTATCATCCTGATTGTACGGACATCAGGTATAGGAGCGATTGGTTTTAGTGCAAGTAGGAGATTGAAAGAATAGTGCCCTACAAGCCAATTATATGGAGATGCGATGGGATATTTCTTTATTATCTTTCTGCTTATTTGTATGACATTAGTTATTTTATTTATATGAAATTTTTATGTTTTATCATTTACTGTATTATTTTTATGTGATTAGGATAAATCTCATAGATTAGGATAATGATTTTAGGGCCATGATGAGTTTATGCTAGTGAGACCTAAAATTTTGATAGCTCCCATCTAAAATATTCTCAATTGTTGGATCATCGAGTCAGAGATCGATGACTCCGATAAGATTGGTACATCCTATGTATGCTCGATGGAGAGAGTAGTTGATTTCATAACCATTTATGTGGTGTCACTAATACAAAGACGTAGGTGCTCATTAAAGAATGAGTTCACTGAACTGACCTGTAAAAGAACATCTGATAGAGCCTTACAGCATGTCGACAGATGATTCTTCAATGGGAGTGGTGCATGTGATCTTTTGACCTGAGATCACCATGGTATCTTGTGTGCATGGACCCTTACTTTGATTTATTCCCTAGCACACCACTTTGAGATATGTGTGAGATATTTTGGGTATGGCAAAATATGCATGGAGGTGTGAGTGGTCAACAAAGAATTGATCACTCCTTGTAGGAGGAGAGAACGTCCTATGTGATCTCATAGGATGATGACTCTGAAAGTCTCTAGCCAGAGCAGTGATGAACAGTAGAAATAATTTCTACTAGTTCATCAACTGACTTATCATCATTGAAACGAGATACATATGGTTAGATTTTTGGGTTTGATATATTTTCATACCCTTAGCCTTTTCGGGATATTGTGTGATCGAAAGATTGAATTGCATGGTAACTCACCATGAAAAGATAATTTTAATATTTTTATCAAATTTTAAATCTTTCGAATAGTCATGACACATTACTAGATATCAATCTTGACTTGTGGACTCGACAGAATTAAAAGAGTTTAATTCTAAAATCAATTAGAAAGAGTCTTAGTTGATTGAGACTCTTGAGTTGACCTAATCCAATCGGATTAGGTTTTCATCGAGAGTTTGGATCCACTACTGGCTAGATTTGAAATCCAATGGATCACACACAGTAAAAATTTGATCTTGATCCAATCAATTTAAATTTATTATAAATTTAATGGGTTAATTAAATTGCTAGCACATGAATTAACCCAAGTTCCCAATTGGGTCAGTGCAAAGGTGTTTGTGCTAACCTAGTCTTGTTGCCTTGACCTAATATGATTAGGTTTGAACCATCTAATTTATTAGTTGGTCTTATCTAATTTTGTGGAAGTGTTTCACATAGAATCAACCTCCTCCATGTCAAACCACACACATAAATATGGGTGGCGTCACATTTAGTTTTGGAATTAAGAAGGAGAGTCCTTCTTTCTTACTCTTAAAATTATTACATCTTCCATGCATCCCTTTATTTTTTGTGCACCATCAGATGGTGTCTTGGGATATGGGACATGGAAGAGGAAGAGGAGTCCTTCACTAGGAAGGAACTCCATGCCAAAAAAGATTTGGGATGCCCCATTTATGGCATTGAAATGGAAGAGTCCATTTCAACGTGGACTCTTGATTTCTTTTCCTTAATTCTCCATGCATTTTTAATTCTTTGAGTCATCAGATGATTCTTAGAATTATGGGTGTAGAAGAGAAGGAAGAGTCCTTCTCTTACAAGGAGTTTGAATGCCAATTAGATTGGTTTTCCTTTAATGTCTATGTTGAGTTTGTGGAAGAGTCTTTATTGGCATGGACTCTTCATATCTCACGTTGATTCCTTTCCCACACACAATTTGATTGTGAATTAATTTTTTCCCAATAGAGGAAGATCCTTCTATTGGTTAACCTCTTTGTTTTTCATGCAAACTCTTTAGATTATATGAGAAAATTCAATGAAGGCATGTAATAATTAAGGGATGCCAAGAGTTGGCATCCCATGGAGTCGCCCCATGTTTCCTATTTAAAGGGGTGCCACAACCTATTTTGGTATGCTATTTTTGCTAGAGATGGGCATGGAAATGAGAGGAAATAATGAAAAAAATTTGAAAAAAAGATAAGAAAAAAAAGTAGAGAAAAATAGAAAGGAATGGAGAAGAGAAAAAAAAGTATGAGATACTTGTCCTAAAATCAGATTGTTCATGTGTTGAATATAAAATCTGATTAGAGTGTGGTATGATACTTTAGAAAAAGATTCCTAGAGTGGTACTAGTGGAGATCATGAAGGCATACAAGTGATGGTGCACATTGTTCTGGCGAAGGATGGACGTCAGCACACTAAGGAAGAAGGCTGTAGCATCATGACGAGTTGGGAAAGACACTGACCAATTCTATGTGGATCACCGTTGGAGGGCTTCTGCTTTGACATCTCATGGAGATTTTAAAATCATCAGTTTGTGATCTTCATAATGGTATATGTGTTGCGAAATTCAGTACAGGGGTAAAATGATAATTTTAAAACTTTTTCAAAATTATGATTTTACAGTGGAAAATATTAATTAATCTAATTAATTAACATATATTTATCCTACACTAAGATCTAAATATGATATACAGCTTGCATGCATTTAAATTTAAAATTCGAATTTGAATAGTAAACACTTTACTGTAATGTGTTCAGAACACAATACTTTTGTGCGGGTAGTAGATCGCCACAATCTGATCACCAATGGGAGAGTCTGATCGTTCGATGTAGTCACACAGCATGTCTGACCTCTACGGATCATCCACACGAGGCTCCCGATCCGATCGGCTCCTCACGGATGCTAGCTCATTGTAAAGCCCTTTCGACGGTCGATGCTGATCGAACTCCTTCGATCGATGTCTGTCGATTCCACAAATATTCTGGATTATCAGCAAACATGTTTGAGAGGTAGATGAATCTCTCCCTTGAATTTGGTGGGCTCACGACACTCGTAGCTCACTAACTCACTTCCCGAACCCCAGGCTAAAACCCTAGGGAACACACTGAAAACCCTGCGCCCAATTTTCTTTCTTTTCTTTCTTTTTCTTTCTTTTTCTCTCGAAAGGTTTTGGACCTTCACCTCATGCAGAAAGGTTTCTCACACCCCAAACTTTCTCTCCAAAATTTTCTACACATGCCCCACCTTTCTTCTCTTTTTAAAACAATGTCGAACGTATCTTATCCGCGTGAGAAGATAAAGATAAGTGGTTACACATTTGAATTCAAATCAAATTTGAATTCAAATGAAAACCAACTCATCCCTATCCACTTGGGTGTGAGAAGAGAAGGTGCGAGGTTGCTTTGTGCATGGAAAGGTTTCATGAGAAACTCTTTCTCGAGTGAGATATGGGGCGCACAAAATGGATAAGGATGAAGGCGCAAGAGATAAGTTATCCATTCAAATTCAAACACGCTTTGAATTTGAATGGCTAACTAATCATCTTTATCCAAAGATTAGTGCACAAGAGTGGGCGTGAGGAGGGCTTTGCATGAGAGAAAATTCATGAGAAGTTTCTTCTCGTGAATTCAAATGGGCGTAGAGATTTAAGGTGGTGCAGGGATTCAAATTCAAATGGTGGTTTGATCTTAATTGAACCAACCTAATCAAAATAGGTTAAGCACAATTAGATTAAATTAAACCCAACTTAATTAGGCTTAGTTAGGCTCAATAAAATCCTAATCAAATTAAAAATTGACTAAGTCCAACCTTTGATCAAATCAGGGACCAAACCATCTCGACGATTAGGTCAACTCTTAACCTAATCGGGTCAAACCCAACTGAATCCAATTCAATTGGACTTGATCCAAAAATAATTACTCAATCAAATTGAGTTAATTCGTGATCAAATCACTAATTAAACCTCTCATAAATATTGAGTCCAAATTCGATGGGCAATCGGATATCAAAGTCCATCAATATGAAACCTTGATCGAAGAGTCCCAAACCAGTAGGACTCTTGACCCCGGTACCCAAAATGTGTGGGACTCATGATCAGAGAATCCTGATTCTCGATCACATAGTCCCAAACACGTAGGACTCCTAGTCTACGAATATTAAGACTCTTTATCAGCCATAAGATCAGATAGAAACCTCTAATGTGTGTGACCCCGCAGGTTCGAACCTAAGTCGGTAGCACCGGAACCAATTCCTGTACTAATCGAAGTGACCATCTAGCAATAGTACTCGATGATCAGATAGGTTGAATAGTCACAATCACAACATTCAGAACCTACATGAATATGGTTACTATATAATTCATCCCTTTTGACCCCTATGTTTAGGACGACTCAGGATTAAACTGTCAATCCTGATTAGATCATCTGAGTCGTGCTCAACTCAATCAGTCTTGTGACTCCTCACTAGGACTACCCTGGCCAAGATTTTGCTAAATTGAAATACGACTGTACACAGCTCCTGAACTAGAGTGGTCAATCTCATCTTGACACACGCACCGACAAGTCAAGTACTTGACTACACCCAGCAGCCTTCCGTCACTGAATTAGAAATTCAGGTGGTCCAGTGCCTAAGTACAGTGAGTTGCTTGCAAGTCACCGTGACGGTCTTAGATCGGAGGGATATTTATACTCATATCCCATCGGAGCAAATTTTGACAGCAGAGATAGCTCCGGAGTCGGTCACGTTCAGTGCAGATGTACCCTTACATCTCACCTGTATGCCATACCAGTATCTCCACACTCCTTGGTTAAGAGGACAACCAATCTATATGGCACACAATGACCTATGCTCGATAAACATTATTATCCTTGGTAACAACATATCATTTGGTCGCGAATAGATTTAAGGACTAAACGATAAATCCTCCTTTGTCGAGTCTAAATAGTCCTAAGGATTTCACCACAACACAGGAGTTCATTAGAAGATGATAATTTGTGATGAAAAATATCAAAATAACTTTTATTTATTTATGATTTATGTACTAATACAATAAAGAGCACAACCATCAATAGGCTGATGATTGGTTTTGGGATACTATTCCCAACAATCTTCCACTTGGCCTAAAGCCAATCGGTGCAGTATCTAATAACCATCTTCGACTTGAAGTCATCGAACTCCTTCACCGCAATGGCTTTAGTGAATGGGTCAGCCAGGTTCTCCTTTCCGTCGATCTTCTGAAGGTCGATGTCTCCTCGAACCATGATTTCTTGGATGAGATGGTAGCGGCGCAGAATATGCTTCGTCTGCTGGTGTTCCTTCGGTTCCTTCGCCTGAGCAATGGCTCCAAAGCTGTCATAGTAGAGCAGAACTGGACCAACAAGGGAGGGTGGTACTCTGAGCTCGATGATGAATTTTCTCAGCCACACTGCTTCTTTGGCAGCATCTGATACAGTGACATACTCTACCTCGCAAACTGAATCAGCCACTGTGTGCTGCTTGGAACTCTTCCAGCAAACAGCCCCACCATTAAGGGTAAAAATAAATCCCGACATACTTTTGCTATCATCATGATCAGACTGAAAACTAGAGTCTGTAAACCCTATAAGTCTCAAGTCTGATTCACCATAAACAAGCCACTAGTCCTTAGTATTTCTTAAATACTTCAGGATGGTTTTAACAACCTTCTAGTGATTCTCTCCTGGATCAGATTGGTATCTACTCACTACCCCTAGTGAGTATGCCACATCTGGTCGTGTACAAGTCATGGCGTATATGATAGATCCCACTACCGAAGCATATAGAATTCTATCCATACGCTCTCTCTCTTGAGGTGTTGTCGGACAATCCCTCTTCGAGAGAGAAATTCCATAGCCTATCGGTAGATAGCCTTTCTTGGAATTCTCCATGCTGAACCTCTTCAGCATAGTATCAATGTACGTGGACTAGGATAAGCCAAGCAACTTTTTAGATCTATCCTTAGGATATAGGAAGCTTCTCCCAGATCCTTCATGGAGAATTGTGACGACAGCCAAATCTTTATTCCCTATAATGCAGGGATATCATTCTCGATTAAGAGAATGTCATCCACATACAATACAAGAAATACTACTACTGGTCTATTAGCCCACTTATAAATGCAGGGCTCTTCTCCATTCTTAATGAAGCCATACATCTTGATCATCCTATCAAAACGTATGTTCCAACTCCGGGATGCCTGCTTAAGTCCATAAATGGATCTCTGTAGCCTGCACACCTTAGACTCATCTGTGGATGTGAATCCTTCAGGTTGTATCATATACACCTCTTCGTCCAGCTCTTCATTTAGGAAAGCTGTTTTCACATCCATCTGTCAGATTTCATAGTCCAGATGGACAGATATCGCAAGCATAATCCGAATGGATTTGAGCATTGCCACAGGAGAAAATATCTCATCATAGTCTATACCATAACGTTGACGATATCCTTTGGCAACCAGACGGACTTTATAGGTTTCCACCTTTCTGTCTGCACCCCTCTTCCTCTTGAAGACCCATTTACACCCTATGAATTTTACTCTTTCAGGTGGGTCAACCAATGTCCACACATCGTTGACCTTCATGGACTCCATTTCGGATTTCATGGCCTCTAGCCATTTCTCAGAGTCAGTTCTCTGCATTGCATCCATGTAGGTGATCGGATCCTCATCATTTTCATCAAGTTCGATAGGATCTCCATCCCAGATCAAGAAACCATAGTATCTGTCCGATTGATGTGGTACTCTACCAGATCGCCTTAAGGGTGTAGGAACAATGGGCTCCAGAACTGATCTAACCAAATTCGATTCAGATTCAGCTATTTGTGTCAGTTTTTTCACCTACCGAACTTCCTCAAGTTCGACCTTAGAGGCAACTGTCCCTTCACCAAGAAACTCCTTTTCTAAAAAGATTGCCTTAAGGCTGACAAACACCTTTTGCTCATCAGCTAGGTAGAAATAATACCCTTTGATCTCTTTTAGGTATCCTATGAAATTACACTTGTCAGACCTAGGTCCAAGCTTGTCCGTAATTAAACGTTTAACATAAGCCGGACACCCCCAAACCCTAAGGTGTGAGAGTACTAGCTTACGTCCTATCCATAACTCATATGGCATTTTGGTTACAGACTTACTCGAAACCCTATTTAGAAGGTAACAAGCCGATTCGAGCGCATATCCCCAGAGGGAGATCGACAGACTAGCAAACCCCATCATGGATCGGACCATGTCTAACAAGGTCCGATTTCTCCTTTCAGACACACCATTATGCTGTGGTGTTCCAGGAGGAGTCCACTGAGAGAGAATCCCATTCTCCCCTAAATATGTCAAAAACTCATTGGAAAGGTATTCATCTCCTCGATCAGATCAAAGAGTTTTAATACACTTTCCAGTTTATTTTTCTACCTTATTTCAGAATAGTTTGAACATTTCAAACGACTCCGACTTATGCTTCATTAAATAGACATACCCATACCTCGATAGGTCATCTGTGAAGGTTATGAAGTAGAAATATCCACCTCTTGCACTTGAGCTTATGGGTCTACATACATCAGAATGTACCAGACCCAAGAGTTCACTGGCTCGCTCACCTTTTCCAGTAAAAGGTGACTTGGTCATCTTTTCAAGAAGATAGGACTCACAAGTTGAAAGTGATTCACAATCACCAACTTCAAGAATTCCTTCTTGAGCCAACCTGTTTATCCTGTTCTTATTGATATGACCTAGCCTACAGTGCCAAAAGTAGACTTCTGAGACATTATCTATTCTAAGGCATTTACCGAAGGTTTGAACCACATTAACAGGCTGTGACAGTAAGTAAATTTCATTATCTAGTTGTCCAACAAATATTGTAACACCATTCAAAATGATATTGCAAATATTTTCTTTTATTAAAAATTGATAACCATACATGGTCAAAAAGCCTACAGAAATAATATTTAAGAAAAAGCTTGGACAATAGTGACATTCACTCAGAATTACATTACGAGAATTGATTACAAGGTTCATGATTCCTAAAGCTAGAACTGAAACTTTGCTTCCATCTCCAACGTTCCGGAACCTCTTGCCATCATCAAATCTCCTACTGACCTGTAGACCCTGCATCGAATTGCAAATATGATAAGGGCTTCCAGTATCCAATACCCAGGCAGTAGTATCATAAATGGAAAAGTTGCAAGGTATTATCATATAATTTCCTTGCTTCTTCTTCGGCCTGTTTGGGTCCAGGGAGGCAATGTATAAAGGACAGTTCCTCTTCTAGTGCTCCTACTTCTTGCAAAAGAAGCACTCCACCTGGCTCTGGTCGGGCTTGCACTTCTTGGTCTGACCCTGTGCAGACGTCCCAGCATGTGGCTGCACCTTCTTATTCTTTTTCTTCTTGTTCTTCTTCCCTTTCTTAAAGGGTCGATGACCAGAAGAAGACCCTCCCACAAGATTCACCGACTCCTTATGGAGCTGGTGGTCCTTCTCAAAGTTCTGCAGCAACCCCAATAAGCTGTGGTAGTTCACTACAAGCTTTGTCATTTGAAAATGAATAAGGAAGGAGAGGAAGGACTTGGGCAATGAATTAAGGATCGCATCCTTACCGAGCTGCTCATGCAGGGGAAAGCCTAGTTTACTTAGGCACTCAATCATTTCGATCATGTACAGTACATGATCGGTGATTGAGGCCCTATCCCTCATCTGAGCATTGAAAATGGCACAACTAATTTTATGCCTTTCAACATCGTCAGGCATGCCAAAGGAGTCGCTCAACATTTGAAGCATCTCCTGTGGCTGGACATTCTCAAACCTACGGCTGAACTCATCATTCATTGCCGCCAGTATTATGCACCGAACGATGGTGCAGTCATTGAGCCACTTCTGGTAAGTGTCTCGGACCGTGCCTTTAGCGTTCGGGGCTGGCTCCTCTAGTGCCGGATCCGTTACTATATAAAGGATCCGCTCATGTTTAAGGATGATTTTTAATTTTTGATACCAGCTATTGAAATTAGATCCCATGAGCTTGTCATTATCTAATAATGACTGGAGCAACAGGGTAGTGGCCATAGCTGCATAAAGGAAAACTAGACCTCTATTAGTACATGAATTATTAATACTAAAGACTTGGACTTTAGTCTAAAGTTTCTCCTAATATTTTTACGAACCGGTAGCCTCAACCTCCAATTCGAGGAATTACTTTAATTTCTTAGTGGGTACTAGAATCCACACCGACTACATACGAGCCCAACTTTGGTTGGTCAACCCATGTGCATCTATAGGTAGGTTCATAACCAGTTGTTTCTCTAAACAACTTCTAGTAATTAATTTTGCCCCAGAACCTAATCAGTAGGCTTTGGCCTCCACTGAAAAGATCTGGTTAGATCCAACCATTAACATGACTTGATTTGGTGAATCAGATCAATAAATGATCATGTCTGACTTTGGTCAGTCAACCTGACCACCATCAGAAAGACTCAAACCAAATTATCATACTATGAATGATAATTCCATTAGTCAATAAGCACCTGGCCTTTGGGCCTCCAATGATTATTAAACTAATGGACTCATTATCACTCACTTAATGGAAGGCTATGACTTAGTTATCACTATAATTTAATCATTTTAGGGACCTAATAATTTTGAGAATTTTATTAAAGGATAGAAGAGAAGAATTTAACCAGTCAATTTCAATCCTCCCACTGACTTCACCAAGTTAGATTAAAAAGAATTTAATTTAAGCTGGTATTAGGAGCACCTAAATCATGTCACACTGATTTACCTAATGACATGGGTGAGCCCTAATCACCAAGTGATCTAATCAAAACCTAACTCACCAGGTTGGCCAGGTAAGTGAGATCAGTGGTGGGGATATGCCATTAACTCGTCAGAGATCGAATCAATGCGAGTAGCTCCCACTTAAGAACCACTGGTCAAATTGCCGAACTTACCTTAGACACCAACCGGTTCATTAGTTTTAATTTGATCAACTTAGTAAATAGAGTTACACCACGTAGCCATGAATTAAGTCCATCTTGGTCTAGTTAAAGACATGGACCCATTCAACTACAACTATTGGAGTTGAGTCTAGAGTATCCTTGACCTAATCTAATTCAACTTTTGATTAGATTTGATCAATTACTCTATTTTAGTCCATTTCTTTAAGCTAATCTTAGATCTAACCCAATTATGGACCTAATCCATCTAACCCATTGACCCACAAGTTTATGCAATTGTCTTAGGTCTTAATTCACAATTCTAGACCAACTTGACAATACTTAATTCTTTTAATTAAGTATTTGGGCTGATGGGTCAGGGTTTGGCTTTTCGAAAATAATTTTCAAATTTGAAAGGTTTTATTTTCTGTTCATCAAATATGTTGACTCATTTCACAAATAGATCAGCATATTTCATAAATAGCAATCCTATTGCTAATTACATAACAGAAAATAACTCAATCAAAATAAATCATGAATATTTCTTTAGATCTAATCTAACACATTCATGATAAATTTTATAATTAAACCTTTACAATTAAGTCATTTCACTACTTCATCTGCATGGGATATAATTACAGCGGCACCCCTAGTGCCATAAGAGACTCCATCGAATGGGAGGAGAGGACCTTTAAACCCTACTTTTCTCCTATGATCAGACGGCCATAGCAACCAACCCAATTCGATTACTTGCAACTTGGATCAAGTATATCTAAATATACCAATTTTAAAATTTAAATTTCAAATTTCAAATTTCAAATTTTAAATTTTTGAATTTCAAATTTCAAACAAATTTCAAATTTCAAATTTCAAATTTTTGAATTTCAAATTTTGAATTTCAAATTTGAAATTTCAACCAAATTTCAAATTTCAAATTTTAAATTTTAAATTTTTAAATTTTGAATTTCAAATTTCAAATTTCAAAATTTAAATTTCAAATTTTGAATTTCAAACTTTTGAATTTTGAATTTCGAACAACTTTCAAAATTCAAATTTTAAATTTTGAATTTTGAATTTCAAATTTAAACTTTTAGATTACAACTTAATCTACACATGCAAATTTATATATCATATCTTAGAACCTGCTCTGATACCATTTGTTGCGAAATTCAGTACAGGGGTAAAATGGTAATTTTAAAATATTTTCAAAATTATGATTTTGCAGTAAAAAATATTAATTAATCTAATTAATTAACATGTGTTTATCCTACACTAGAATCTAAATATGATATACAGCATGCATGCATTTAAATTTGAAATTCAAATTTGAACAGTAAACACTTTACTGTAATATGTTCAGAACCCAATACCTTTGTGCGGGTAGTAGATCGCCACAATCTGATCACCATCGGGAGAGTCTGATCATCATGATATAGCCACACAGTACATCTGGTCTCTGTAGATCATCCACACGAGGCTCCCGATCTGATCGGCTCCTCACAGGTGCTAGCTCGTTGTAAAGTCCTTTCGACGGTCGATGCTGATCGAACTCCTTCGATCGATGTCTGTCGATTCTATGGATGCTCTAGATCATCAACAAACATGCTTGAGAGGTAGATAAATCTCTCCCTTGAATTTGGTGGGCTCACAACACTCGTAGCTCACTAACTCACTTTCCGAACCCCAGGCTGAAACCCTAGGGAACACACTGAAAACCCTGCACCCAATTTTCTTTCTTTTCTTTCTTTTTCTCTTGGAAGGTTTTGGACCTTCACCTCATGCAAAAATGTTTCTCACATCCCAAACTTTCTCTCCAAAAATTTCTACGCACACCCCACCTTTCTCTTTTTTTAAAACAACATCGAATGTATCTTATCCACAAGAGAAGATAAAGATAAGTGGTTATACATTTGAATTCAAATCAAATTTGAATTCAAATGAAAACCAACTCATCTCTATCCACTTGGGTGTGAGAAGAGAAGGTGCAAGGCTGCTTTGTGCATAGAAAGGTTTCACAAGAAACTCTTTCTCATGTGAGATATGGGGTGCACAAGATGGATAAGGATGAAGGCACAAGAGATAAGTTATCCATTCAAATTCAAACATGCTTTGAATTTGAATTGCTAACTAATCATCTTTATCCAAAGATTGACGCACAAGAGTGGGCATGAGGAGGACTTTGTGTGAGAGAAAATGCATGAGAAGTTTCTTCTCGTGAATTCAAATGGGCATAGAGATTTAAGGTGGTGCAGGGATTCAAAATCAAATGGTGGTTTGATCTTAATTGAACCAACCTAATCAAAATAGGTTAAGCACAATTAGACTAAATTAAACCCAACTTAATTAGACTTAATTAGGCTCAATAAAATCTTAATCAAATTAGGAATTGACTAAGCCCAACTCTTGATCAAATCAGGGACCAAACCATCTCGACGATTAGGTCAACTCTTAACCTAATCGGGTCAAACCCAACTGAATCTAATTTAATTGGACTTGATCCAAAAATAATTACTCAATCAAATTGAGTTAATTAGTGATCAAATCATTAATTAAATCTCTCATAAATATTGAGTCCAAATCCGATGGGCAATCGGATATCAAAGTCCATCAATATGAAACCTTGATCGAAGAGTCCCAAACTAGTGGGACTCTTGACCCCGGTACCCAAAATGTGTGGGACTCATGATCAGAGAATTTTGATTCTCGATCACATAGTCTCAGATATGTAGGACTCATAGTCCATGAACATTAAGACTCTTCATTAGCCATAAGATCAGATAGGAACCTCTAATGTGTGTGACCCCGCAGGTTCGAACCTAAGCCGGTAGCACAGGAACCAATTTCTGTACTAATCGAAGTGACCATCTAGCAATGGTACCCAACGACCAGATAGGTCGAATAGTCACAATCGTAACACTCAAAACCTACGTGAATATGGTTATCGTATAATTCATCCCTTTTGACCCCTGTGTTTAGGATGACTCAGGGTTAAACTATCAATCCTGATTAGATCATCTAAGTCATGCTCAACTCAATCAGTCCTGTGACTCCTCACTAGGACTACCCTGGCTAAGATTTTGCTAAATTGAAATACAACTATACACAGCTCCTGAACTGGAGTGGTCAATCCCATCTTGACACACTCACCGACAAGTCAAGTACTTGACTACACCCAGTAGCCTTCCGTCACTAAATTAGAAATTCAGGTAGTCCAGTGCCTAAGTACAGTGAGTTGCTTGCAAGTCACCATGGTGGTCTCAGGTCAGAAGGACATTTATACTCATATCCCATCGGAGTAAATCTTGTCAGCAGAGATAGCTCCGGAGTTGGTCACATTCAGTGCAGATGTACCTTTATATCTCACCTGTATGCCATACCAGTATCTCCACACTCCTTGGTTAAGAGGACAACCAACCTATATGGCACACAATGACCTATGCTCGATAAACATTGTTGTCCTTGGTAACAACGTATCATTTGGTCACAAATAGATTTAAGGACTAAACGACAAATCTTCCTTTGTCGAGTCTAAATAGTCTTAAGAACTTCACCACAACACAGGAGTTCATTAGAAGATGATAATTTGTGATGAAAAATACCAAAATAACTTTTATTTATTTATGATTTATATACTAATATAATAAAGAGCACAACCATCAACAGGCTGACGATTGGCTTTGGGACACTATTCCCAACAATATGACTTCTGGTCTTCTCCTCATATACTTGATTTTGTGATTTGTTTGTAATCATCAAGGGATTCCTTGGTTTTTTGTGTTTTGATGGTTGTGTTTAAATGTTAAACCTTATTTTCATTATTGTATGCATACTAAAAAATTTTGAAATCTATATTCTGCTGTATCACCGGAACCCAACAATTTTAAGGGTGAAAAGGCTCTGGTCCTTCATATTGATATGATCAGCAAGAAGAAAGCAAAGAAGGGTTCTAAGAAAAAGTTGATCCTAAGGCTAGCATCTTCAAGAAGAAGGTGAAGAAGGTCTCCACCAAAGGTACTTGTTATCACTGTGGCAAGGAGGACTCCTGAAAGAGAAATTGCAAGGAGTACCTTACAACTGTGAAATCGATAAATATTGTTAAAAGTTTGTATATAATACAAACTAATTTATCATTAAGTACTTCATTTTTAGATTCTTAGGTATTGAATTCCGTCTGTAGTTCACACCTTTGCAAATTGTTGCAGGGTCTACAAAAAATAAAGAATCTGAATAAAGGTGACTTTGAGCTGTTCGGTGCTAGTAGAAAGTCTATTCAGGCCAAAACCATAGGAATCAGAATTTTGAAATTACCTTCGGGCAAAGTTTTAGAACTAAAGATCTGTTATTATATTTTTGATATTATTAGAAATATTATTTCTGTACCATTATTATTGGAACAAGATTTTGAAATAATTGTAAAGAATAATAGTTGTTCTATTTACTTTTCTAATGAATATTACGAAAGTACTTTTATTGATAATGGTCTCATATTTCTTTCACTTAATAATAATATATTTCATATTGATAATATGAAGAAAAGAAAGAGAGAGGATGTGAATATTACATACCTCTAGCACTGCCGACTTGGTCATATAAATAAGTCAAGGATTAACAAGTTATTCAAAGATAATATCTTTGATCCTTATGATTATGAATCATATGGAACTTGTGAATCTTACCTCATGAGAAAAATGATCAAGACTTCATTTACTAAACATGAAAAAAAGGCGAGTGATATTTTGGACCTTGTACATACTGATGTATGTAGTCCGATGTCGACTCAAGCTAGAGATGGATACTCTTATTTCATCATATTTACTGATCATAGGTCTAGGTTTGGATATGTGTATTTAATGAAATATAAATTTGAAGTCTTTGACAAATTTAAAGAATATCAAAGAATAGTTGAGAAACAAACTGATAAAAGTATTAAAGCTCTTCAGCTGATTGAGGAGGAGAATACTTATCTAGTGAGTTTTTTGATTATTTAAAATAAAATAGAATACTCTCTCAATGGATACCTCCTTATACTTCATAATTAAATAAAAGTACAGAAAGGAAGAATCGCACCTTATTAGATATGGTGTGATCCATGATGTGTTTCATGGATCTTTCGATATCCTTTTAGGGATATACCCTTGAGGCTGCAGCGTATATCTTAAATAAAGTGCATTCGAAATCTATTTTTAGCACTTCATATGAAATATGAAAAGAAAAAAGACCCAATCTTAAGCATCTTAAGATTTGGGTTTGCCCAGCTTAAGTGAAAAATATTGATGGACATAAGCTGGATGCTAGATCAGAAAAATATAGCTTTGTATGTTATCTCAAAGAGAGTATAGGATACTACTTCTATAACCCTACTCAACAAAAGGTATTTGTTGGTAGGCATACCATATTCTTGGAGAAAGAGTTTATCCAAGAAGGAGGCAGTGGGATGTCTGTTGAACTTAAAGAAGTTTAAAACCTATAACCCATCCAGGATTTACTAAATAGTTCTCAACCAGATGTACCTATTATTTAGGCACAGTGATCGCTGTCGTAGGCAGTTAAGAATAAAAACCAACTCAAACTATACTGATAGGGTGAGTCAGGATTATTTCTACGATGATTTAGGATGATTATCTCTTTTTTTTAAGAAAAAATAAAAGAGAATTGATTGTAGAAAGATTAAAGAGAAATAAAATAATAAAAATTAAATTAAAAATACAAATTAATTTATGAAAAAAATAATTCAAAAAATAACTCAAAAGTTTCAAATCCACTATGCAAATTAGATTTATTTATTTTTTCTTATATTGTAATATTATTTCGTGTGATTAAGATATTAGCATAGCTTATCTCTAAGGGATACGAACTGTATCAGTATATCACAGCTCATCTTGTTGGAGTATAAACTATCTAAATTTAATTACAAGATCTAAGATTTAATCTAATATACCATGATCTATCTCTCTTAAGCACATACTGTATCTAGAGATCATGACACGTCAGTATAAGGTATAGGCCATGTAGGCTAGATCAATACCTCAAAAAAATAAAAAGATATGAAATAAAAATATAATTTTATTATATAAAAATTAAATATAAAAAAAAAATAAAATTTATTTACAGGCTTCATCGTATTCCTGGATTGAAGAGATTTAGCCACGTATCAAGATCTCTAGCTCCATAATCTCCCAATATTTAATCCCTAAAGCTTCTTGATTTTTTTCTTACTTTTTCTCTGATTTTTTTCTTCTCTTATTTTTGTTGTCATTCGCTACCTCCATTTTCTCTGCTCCTGCTGCCTCCTTTTTATAGAGCACAGCTTCTTCGAATTATAGGCATCTACGGACTTTCAATTCCCACCGTCTTCTATTTTGATCAAGACTTCAAAATTTTATCCACATCCCAGCATCTTGTTTCACGTGAGATCCTAGTGTCCACATGTGTTTTGAATTCCTTATGGGCCACGGACCATTTAAACCACCAAAGACCACTTTACTGTTTTGATTTGAATCCTATTAATTTGAATTCATATGAGCCACATCCAAGCTTTTAAATCCAAGCCTTCCTTAATTTTTAAATCAATTAAAACTTTACTTTAAATGCCTTGTGGACCCTCCTGTTTGCATGCTGCGTGAGAGCATTATTAAGCTCCTCTTGGCCCACTTAAGAACTTCTATGGGATGCATGCTTTGGGCTAGCTTTTAGATGGTTTTGGGTCTAACTTTGGATCACCATTTGGAGTCCATTTTGAATTCAATTTGTTTCAAATTTTCTTCCTTTTAACCTACAAATCGGGCTCTTTTATTGGTGATCATTTTTTCTGCAAAATGTATCAATTCTTAAGGAATAAAAGTTAATGAATATATATTTTGATGCTTTTATTAGGATATTTAATGTACTTATCACACCTCTCAACTTGAATTTTGCTCATCCTCGAGTAAAAAAAAAATTTAGAATTAAGTATCGTTTAACTTAAAGTTTCAAATTTCACCAAATAATTTTTAAAAAAAATCACTGATGTCCAGTAGAGCATGAGTGAAGTATGTCATTGGAGTATTAATACTAATCAATATGAGAGTTAAGTTAAGAACCCTAAATATTTTTTAATTTTTTTCTAAATTATTCTTTCTTTATCTCTAAATCATTAACCTCATATGGATATGTATATTGTTACTTTCATCCTTCTTTTATTATTATTTTTTTTTTACGTTGTACTACTATTAAGTGTCTTAATCCCTTAAGCTTTCTGTTTGACCCATGTAGCGAGTTTTCAACCAATGACTCTCAAACTAGATGGCTTTAGGGCATTAGGTATAGAATATCCCTCGAACATACTTGGTCGAATCAAACAGGCTATGAGTTAAAACTAGCTTTACAATAAAGCTTTTTTGTCCTTCATACCTTTTGACAAGAAACTCAATACTTGCTTAGGCAAACAGGCCCGATTACTCAGCATGAAGTACTTGAATTTTTTTTTTTAATATTAAATATATAAAAAAATATATAGTTATCCTACACAAGTTCATAAGAAGTAAACTCTTCTTTGATGCTGGTAGAAAAATTTAAAAATACTCAAAGAAAACTTTTTAAGTTCGAAACATAACTCTTTATTGAGTTTTCTTAATACTTGATCCCTCGATATCTCACAAACTTCTTAATCTGTACATCAATTTTCTTTTAAAAATACTTGATTTAACTCGATTCTTAAGTATAATCAGGTACTTAAATGCTAAATACTAACTTACTTAAGGACTTTAAAAATTTAAAAATTTTAAAAAAAATTATTATTCTTCTCTCCAACTTAATTGACATTGTCCTCAATGGAGTAAGAAAAATAAAGGTTGCATAAAAAGAGAAAGAAAAAGAGAGATGTCACCTAATCCAGAAGTCTTTTCAAAATTAATTTTCCTCCTAACTTAGCCAATATTATCTTCAAATCTCTATAAAGCAAGAATCGATTAACCTAAATAAAATGCAAAAAAAAAAATAAAAGTAAAAGCTAAAACTGGGTTGCCTCCCAAAAAATGCTAAGTTTTAAGTCTTCAGCCAGACTAAACCTGAGATACTGAATCAATTAGAATAAATAGGCTCATGGAGAATGTTGCCCAGCTATGCAACCCAAGAGGGGGGGGGGGTGAATTGGGTTTCTAAAAATTTTAAGCCCAACGATTACTTATGAAGATCAAAACAAAGACTTTAATTCAATATTAATTACCTAAAGCAGGAATGCAAGAATATAATAAAGAAATAAAGTGAAGCGATAAAGCACACCACAAACACAAGGATTTATAGTGGTTCGGTGCTAACCTTGCACCTACATCCACTCC
The DNA here is from genome assembly GCF_000442705.2 of Elaeis guineensis. Taxonomy (NCBI): domain Eukaryota; kingdom Viridiplantae; phylum Streptophyta; class Magnoliopsida; order Arecales; family Arecaceae; genus Elaeis; species Elaeis guineensis. The sequence goes on along the minus strand of NC_025998.2, from coordinate 54,183,561 downwards.
CCAAGATCCTACTTGGGAATTTCAATCCACTATCCTTTGTATTCAACCCGAATACAAAACGTCGGAAACTCCGACACTAGCTATCCCAAGCTAGATCACTTGTTTCTCGGGTACAAGTAAACCCAAAATACTCCGATTTCAGGTTCGGATCAACCTTTCCTTGTTTTGAAAATCCTCCAAAAATAAGAACAAAAACTCACAAAGAGTTAGAAAATTTAGAGCACAAATTAATACAATAACAGCTCCTTTAAATGAGCGAATATAACAATAAAAGTTTTACTCAAATGAAGAACCCCTTTTTCAAATTTTCTCAAAGTGGATGAACGCTTGAATGCTTGAGAAGAGGTTGATTGTTGATTGAAGATCTCTTGAAAGCTTTGAACGATCTCTAGATCAAGGTTGAAACAATAGGCGTAAAGAGTTCTCTCCTTGAAAGATCTTGCTTTTCTCTTTCACAATCTCTCTGGTATATTGTGGATCCTCTCTCTTTTTCTTTTTGGATTTTTCGTTGATCTCAGGCTTTTTCTTGCAAATTTCGGATCCTTTCTTCTATTCTTCTCATTTTTTGATTTCATGTTTGATCCGCTATTTAATCTGCAATTTCTTTCACCATTTAAAGCATTTTGTAGCATTAGAAGCAAGAGAAAACAATTTAGGTAGATAAAGAGCCATTAGAGGATTTTTAGGAAGCATAAATGGCAATTAAAATGGGCAAAAAAATAGCCGTTGCTGACATTTCCCGTCGCAGGGGTCGACTCATGAGTCGACTCATGCTTCAGGGGTCGACTCATGAGTCGACCTCTGTTGCAAAAACCAGAGAATGCATTTCTGGAAATTCTTGGCTCAAATTAGCAGGGGTCGACTCATGAGTCGACTCATGCCTTGTGGGTCGACTCATGAGTCGACTCACAGGTCGTGCCAAGCCAGAAAACTAGCATGCCAAGGAGAATTTTTGCGTGCCAATCAGCTCACAGTGCCATGAGTTGACTCATGAGTCGACTCATGCACTTCAAACCTTCATAACTTCAAAAATATAAGTCCAAACACAATGAAATTTTCACCAATAGATTTCAAATCATTTGTTCTACCAAATGGTACTATCAAATCAGGATTTTAATAAAATTACAATTTTGCCCTTGAAGAGCATAAGGACTTTTTCATTTTAAAATTATTTGTATCCCTTCAATCTGCTTTGTAATCATCAAAATCAATCTAAGAGCAACAATCTCCCCCTTTTTGATGATGACAAAACATTTGAACAAAAATATTTATGTTAATGCATTAATTTCAAAAAAATCCATTATAGGTGTATATGCTTGAAAAGAGTATGATTCTTTTGGCATGTAATATAAATGCAAACATAGTTTGTCCATTTTCTTAAAGATTTGAAAAGGGTATTAGATCATTTTGAGTTTAAGATATATCAGAGCAAGAGAAGATAAATAAATTTTGCAATGTATCAGAGCAAGAAAAATAATTTTTACAATGATATCAGAAAAGATTTTATAATGTATCAGAGCAAAAAAATTTTATAATATATCAGAGAAAATTTCACACTGTATCAGAGCAAATGTTATAATTTATCAGAGAAACCTTCACACTGTATCAGATTAAATGTTATAATTTATCAGAGAAACCTTCACACTGTATCGGATTAAATTTTATCATGTATCAGAGCAAGTTAAAAGAAATTGTAGGGTGTATCAGAGTAAAATAAATTTCTTAAGATGTATCAAGGTGAATTTCAAAAGATGTATCAGAGCAAGTTTGAATTTTGAAATATATCAGAGCATAAAAAAAAAATACTTATTTGCATTGTACTTATGATTTTGCTTTTGATGGATGGCTTTTTGTTTAAGTTCTATCTGATACCAAATTTCGATACCAAATTTCTCAAAGTTTTGTTTAATCTTTCAATCCTTATTTTTGTTTAATTTCTCTAATATTTATTTAATTTCTCCAATATTTGTTTTAATCTTCCAATCTTTGTTTTGGTTTAATTTCTCCAATATTTATTTAATTTCTCCAATATTTGTTTTAATCTTTAATTTCTTCCAATATTTATTTTAATCTTCCAATCTTTGTTTTTGTTTAATTTCTCCAATATTTATTTAATTTCTCCAATATTTGTTTTAATCTTCCAATCTTTGTTTTTGTTTAATTTCTCCCCTTTTTTCTCATAATTTAGGGTTTTACTTTTTGTCTAATTTCAATTTTTGTTTTTGTTTAATTTCTCCCCCTTTTTGACATCATCAAACATAGTTAACTCTTCCTTTTCTTTTTCTGAAATATTCTTTATTTTCTTCCTCTTTAGAGTTTTTCACAGATGTTTGCTCCCCCTTAATATAGCAATTATCAACAGCAAACAATAACAAGGAGAAGACAATATTTCAACAAGAAGAAAATATATAACCAAAATATGATCATTACAAAGAGGTAGAAATATAGGTAAAAGATGATTCCATTAATATCATAATTGTTTCAATACATAGTTCTTAAAAAATAAAATTCAACCAGCTAATTGTCAATACATGGCCCCGAGGTATAGATCCTAGAACAAAATACTAACACCTAGGATCTAGTAATGATCAAGATAGGTCAATGATCGGAGTCATCAGATATAGGGTGAGGAGATGATGGATCAGAAGTGCGTCCTCTACCCCGTCTGCCTCTGCCACGAGTAGGAGAACGAGATGAACTGGGTGGCTGAGAACGCTGAGATGCTAGGGACTGAACAGAAAGGGTGAGTCTAATAGAATCAAGTACGTTCAGTGCTTTGGAAACAGATTGAAGTAGAGCAGTGAACTGGGTGGTAGCATGCTCACTCGATCCTCGGATCTCTTTCCTTAGTAATTCATATCCACCTTCTAGTGCTCCTCTGAGCCTGCCAGCCTCTGCAGTGAGGTCTGTGACCTCAATAGTAGACTCCTGTGGCTGGGGATGGGCCAATGCAAGGACTTGCCCCTGCAAGTCAAGAACTCTGCCAGTCAGTCTCCAGACTGTGTCCTCAAGCTGCTGTATCCTGATGGACTGATCTGAAATCATCTGAAATACAGTGGAGATATGGGGAGTAATGGTCTGATCAGAAGAGGTAGCTCCAGGTGCAAAAGAAGTACTACTCCACTGGCTAGACAGCAAAGAAGCCACACGCTGAGATATATGCTCGATCTGATCGTCAGCCAGTCTGAACTCTGAATGAGGTGCTCTGCTCTCTGGCTGATACACTGGTGTGGGCATCCTAGTAAACTCAGAAGGGCCAGCCTCAGTATCAGGAATGAACTGGGTATCTGGTGAAGCTGCCCTGAAGTCATGTACAGGAGAAGATGGACCTTCTTCTTCTACTCTGCCTTCAGTTCTGTCTTCAGCTCTTGTTTCAGCTCTATCCTCAGTTCTTTCTTCAGAGCCCTTGATCCAACCACCAACAGTCTTTGTAATTTCCATTCGGTGCAGGCTGTGTTGGTTGAAAGTGTCTACATGTGAGAGTTTGGTAGGTGCCTCCCCCTCACAGCTAACTCCAAACCTCCTAAATACTTTGGTAAGGGCCATACCATAAGGCAAGTGTGCCTTGGATCTGTTCAAAGTTTCTCTCATGGCCTCTATCATAAGTGCAGGGAGGTTTAGGGGGGTCTGAGTGATGACATGAAACATGACACATACATCTCTGCCAGACAGTAAGTCATGTCTACCACTCCTAGGAAAGAAGAGTTTTGTTACAATCTGATGCAGGACCCTCATCTCAATGGACAATAGCTTTGCTTCCAATTTATTTAAATTTTCTGAAAAAAGCTTCTTCTAAGATAATTCTGATCCCTTCTTCTTTAATTGGGAGTTCCATATATGAGTATCCTTCACTAGGCAACTGAAGTGTTTCTCCCAATATCCTAGAATCCAAGCATATGTCAATCCCCTTGACTGTTGAAGTCACTGACCCGTTTCCATAATGTAGGTTCTGGTAGAACTCTCTAACAAGATCAACATAGGTGACTTCCTTAAGAGAGCAATAGAGTTCCCATCCTTGATTTTTGATCTTGGTAGCAAAAGTAAAGCCTTCTTTCTCAAAGAACCAAAAATCTATATTTTTCTCGGTTTCTACTTTTCTATCAGAAAGAGGATTTACACTGGGGCTTATGGAGGATTGAGAGAGACCTTGAGCAGGTACTGAAACTGGATCGGGAACACTGGAAGACTGAGCATGCCTTTTCTTTCGGACAAATTCCTCAGGCTCACGGATTGATTTCCTTCTTTGGGGAAGTTTCATCTTTGGAGCCATATCCAATAAAGTAGCAGACAAGAAGACTTGAATTAAGTGGAGGAGAGATCACAAGAGAGTAAAGAGGAATTTTAGTGGAGAAAAGAAGTGGATTTTGGAAGTTCGATGAAGTGCTAGGGCACGTTCCAACCACGCCGAGCAATGTGAGAAAGCACGAGAAATCTCTTTTCCAAGGAGGCGATTTTTGGTGGAGAGGAGGAGGGAGAATTGCCTCAAAATTGATCCTTGGATTTGGAGCAAGAAAGAGTTGGAAAGAACGGCTTTCAGAAGGAAGACGATGGGAAGATGAGTCGTCTCACAAACAGGGTTTCCGTTATAAAAACAATGAACCCGTTGAAAGTTTGTGGGATTTACAAGTTTGCCATTGAGTCGACTCATGGGGGTCGACTCATGAAGTTCAAAAATTCAGGAAAAATACAAATAAATTCCAAAAAAAATTGAAATTTTGAGTGAAGGAATTTTGCTCAATGATAAGTTTTTAGAATGATAAATCTGAGCTTTTGGGACCAGGATAGATATTGAAAATTGAGCTCTAAGAGTTTTTGACATCTATTCTTTGGAAGTTGAGAAATTTCAGACAAATAGATCTAGAATTCCTAGATTTCTTCTAATTTCACAGAATCTATCCTCACTAAGGGCCTTTGTAAAGATATCGGCTAATTGATTTTCAGTGCAAACATATTCAAGAATTACATTTTTATTTTGAACATGTTCTCTTATAAAATGATGTCTTATTTCAATATGTTTAGATCTTGAGTGTTGAATTGGATTTTTAGATAGATTTATGGCACTTGTATTATCACATTTTATTGGTGTTTCATTAAGTTTGATTCCAAAATCTTCGAGTTATTGCTTAATCCACAAGATTTGAGCACAACAACTTCCGGCTGCAATGTATTCGGCCTCAGCCGTAGACAGTGCCACCGAATTTTGTTTCTTGCTAAACCATGAGATTAGGTTTACTCCAAGAAATTGGCAAGTTCCACTTGTGCTTTTTCTATCTAATTTACATCCAGCAAAATCAGCATCAAAATATCCTAACAAATTAATTTGTGAGTCCTTAGAGTACCATAACCCTATAGTTTGTGTACCATTTAAGTATCTAAGGATTCTTTTAACAGCATTCAAATGAGATTCCTTAGGATTAGATTGATATCTTGCACATAAGCAAACACTAAACATGATATCAGGCCTACTTGCAGTTAAATATAATAATGAGCCAATCATACCTCTATAGTATTTTAAGTCTACGCTTTTACCTTCATCATCCTTGTCAAGCTTACATGAGGGACTCATTGGTGTGCCAATTGGTTTGCAGTTCTCCATTCCAAATCTTTTGAGTAGTTCCTTGGTGTACTTGCTTTGGGTGATAGAGATTCCCTCTTTTGATTGTTTGATTTGGAGTCCGAGGAAGAAAGTGAGTTCTCCCATCATGCTCATCTCGAACTCTCCCTGCATAAGCTTAGCAAAGTCTTGACAAAGGGATTCATTAGTAGACCCAAAAATTATGTCATCAACATAAATTTGTATAATTAGCATATCATTTTGGTTTCTTTTAATAAATAGGGTTGTATCTACATTGCCTCTTGAGAAACCATTATTTAGTAAAAATTTGCTTAGCCTATCATACCATGCTCTAGGTGCTTGTTTTAATCCATATAAAGCTTTATTTAATCTAAAGACATGATTGGGAAAAGCATGATTTTCAAATCCAGGGGGTTGTTCTACATATACTTCTTCAGAGATATATCCATTTAAAAATGCACTTTTAACATCCATTTGAAATAGTTTGAATTTCATAAAGCAAGCATAAGCAAGTAGAAGTCTAATGGCTTCTAATCTAGCAACAGGTACAAAGGTTTCATCAAAATCAATTCCTTCTTCTTGATTATATCCCTTAGCAACCAGTCTTGCTTTATTTCTAATTACATTTTCATGCTCATCTAATTTGTTTCTAAAGACCCATTTTGTTCCAATTATTGAGTAATCTTTAGGTCTTGATACTAAGGTCCAAACATTATTTCTTTTAAATTGATTAAGTTCTTCTTGCATAGCATTAATCCAGTTATGATCATTTTCAGCTTCTTCAAAAGTTTTAGGTTCAAGTTGAGATACAAATGCACAATGATTAAGTACATCTCTAAGTGAAGAACGTGTTTTTACCCCATGCATAGGATCACCGATAATGAACTCCTTAGGGTGATTGTGAACATACCTCCATTCCTTGGGTAGGTCATTTGTACCTTGAGGTTGTTCTTGAATTTCTTCACCTCTTTCATTTTGTTCGTCTTCTTGATCCTTGTCTTTTGGAGTTGCTGAGTCTTTCAGAGTGATCTCCTTCATACCTTCTATTAGTGGCTCTGCATCATCAACACCCTCATTCTTCCTTGAAGGAAGATCGTTAGATTCATCAAAAATAACATGTATGGACTCCCAACTACTAAAGTTCTTTTGTTGAAAACTCTAAATGCTTTACTAGTGGAGGAGTAACCTAAAAAGATTGCTTCATCTGATTTTGCATCAAATTTACCAAGTTTTTCTTTGCCATTATTTAATACAAAACATCGGCAACCAAAAACATGAAAATATGCAATATTTGGTTTTCTTCCTTTCCAAAGTTCATAGAGGGTTTTCTTTAAAAATTATCTAATTAAAGCACGATTTAAAATGTAACATGCTGTGTTAATTACTTTCGCCCAAAAATATTTTGGAAGGTTGCTTTCACAAAGCATGGTACGGGCCATTTCTTCTAAGGTTCTGTTTTTCCTTTCAACTACCCCATTCTGTTGGGGTGTCCTTGGAGCAGAGAAGTTATGGCCAATTCCATTTTCATCACAAAAATTTTCAAAATCTTGATTTTCAAATTCAGTTCCATGATCACTTCTAATATTTTGAATTGAAAAATCTTTTTCATTAGAGACTTTTCGATGAAATTTAGTGAAAATATGAAAAGTTTCATTTTTGTGAGCCAAAAAGAAAACCCAAGTAAAACGAGAGTAATCATCTATTATTACAAATCCATATCGTTTTCCTCCTAGACTAGTGGTTCTAGTTGGTCCAAACAAATCCATATGTAAGAGCTCTAAAGGTCTAGAAGTTGAAACAGTGTTTTTGGATTTAAATGATACTCTAGTTTGTTTACCTAATTGGCATGCATCACAAATTCTATCCTTTTCAAAATTCAGTTTTGGCAAACCGAGAACTAAATCCTTTTTAATTAATTTTGAGAGAGAATGCATGCTAATGTGTGCAAGTCTACGATGCCACAGCCAACTAGTCTCATTTATTTTAGCATTTAAGGAAACTAGGCATTGCATGTCTAATTTTGTTAAATCATTCAAGTCTACCATATAAACATTGCCATGCCTATGTCCTATAAATTTAATGCCATCGTTAATAGGACTCGTCACAATGCAAACAGATGATTCAAAACTTACTTTATACCCTTTATCACAGAATTGACTAATGCTAAGTAAGTTATGCTTTAAACCTTTAACTAATAAAACATTCTCAATGTATTTGGAGGGAGTGATACCAATGTTACCTATCCCGATGATCTTTCCTTTGCCATTATCTCCAAAGATGACCATCCCTCCATCCTTAGCATCAAGCGTGATGAATTGTGATTCATCACCAGTCATGTGTCTCGAGCATCCGCTGTCAAGATACCATTTCCTGTTTCCTTCCTGGGATGCTAGACACACCTGCAAGCAAAGGTCACGTTTCTGTCTAAGGTACCCAAGCTTTCTTGGGTCCTTTCAGGTTAGTCAGAATGGTTCCTTTTGGAACCCATATTTTCTTTGTGTTTGCATACTTGTTAATAAGACATGTGTATAATTTATGTCCTATTCTTCCACATTTAAAACAAGTAATATTTGTAGACTTGTTACTTGAATAATTTACATAAATATCCTTCAGAAATTTTTGTTTCTTCAGGGGTTTATAACCAAGTCCAGCCTTATCATATATAGCTTTCTGATTTTCAAGGATCATATTTAGTTTGTTTGAACTTAAGGTGAACTTATCTACTATAGATTTCAGCTTGTTCATTTCATCCTTTAAGTTTTGATTTTCTTGAATCAAGGTGAATTTTTCAATTGAAAGATTTTCAGTTTGTTTCACTAAGGACTGATTTTCCAATTTCAGCTCTTTATTTTTCTTTCCTAGTTTCTTTAATTCATCAATTGAATCATAGAATGCTTCATGCAATTCTTCAAAAGTAAATTCACTAGTGGATTCAGAAGTTACCTCATTTTTATGTGCCATCAGGCACAGATTGGCTTGTTCTGTTGAGGTTTCCTCGTCGGAGCTTGAGTCATCACTCGCACTCCAGGTCGCCATCATTGCCTTCTTTTTGAACTTTTTGGGACCTTTCTTCAGTTGTGGACATTCGGATCTGAAATGTCCTGGCTTCTTGCACTCGTAGCATATAGGGGGTTGATCTTTCTCCTTTTCTTTGCTTTGATCCCCTTTTGTAAATTTCTTTCTCATCCCTTGTTTTCTTTTTCTTAGAAACTTCTTAAATTTCCGGATGATGAGAGCCATCTCTTCATCCTGATCTTCATCTTCAGAGTCATCCGTTTCATAATCAGGCGAAGTTGTGGATTTGAGGGCAATGGTTCTTTTCTTTTTGACTTCATCCTCTTGATGTTGCTTCATGCTAAGTTCATGAGTCATCAAGGATCCAAGAAGCTCTTCTAGAGGTAGAGTGTTCAAGTCCTTTGCTTCTTGGATGGCAGTCACCTTGGCTTCCCAAGTTCTTGGTAGTGACCTGAGAATCTTCCTTACAACTTCACTGTTAGTATAAGATTTGCCAAGACTCTTTAAACCATTGATTATATCAGTAAAACGAGTAAACATAGCAGTTATGGACTCATCATGCTCTATTTTAAACAATTCATATTTATGTACAAGCATGTTTATTTTAGACTCTTTTACTTGATTTGTTCCCTCATAGGTTACTTCTAACCTATCCCATATTTCTTTAGCAGATGCACAAATAGAAATGCGATTGAATTCACTAGCATCTAGTGCACAATAAAGAACATTCATGGCTTTGGCATTTAATTGTGCCAATTTCTTGTCAACCTCATCCCATTCTTTCTCGGGTTTGGTTGATTCCTCACCATCTATAATCTTGGTGGGTGTGTGAGGATCATTCACTATGATACTCCACATATCATAGTCGAGTGCTTGTATGAAAATCTTCATCCGAGCTTTCCAATAGGTGTAATTAGACCCATTGAAAAGTGGAGGTCGGTTTGTTGATTGCCCCTCGGCTAGAGAAATACCGACATGGGTTGCCATAGATCTTTGGCTCTTTGATTATTAGATCAAAGAAGGACTAGAGCACCGGCTCTGATACCACTTGTTGCCCAGCTATGCAACCCAAGAGGGGGGGGGGTGAATTGGGTTTCTAAAAATTTTAAGCCCAACAGATTACTTATGAAGATCAAAACAAAGACTTTAATTCAATATTAATTACCTAAAGCAGGAATGCAAGAATATAATAAAGAAATAAAGTGAAGCGATAAAGCACACCACAAACACAAGGATTTATAGTGGTTCGGTGCTAACCTTGCACCTACATCCACTCCCCAAGATCCTACTTGGGAATTTCAATCCACTATCCTTTGTATTCAACCCGAATACAAAACGTCGGAAACTCCGACACTAGCTATCCCAAGCTAGATCACTTGTTTTCCGGGTACAAGTAAACCCAAAACACTCCGATTTCAGGTTCGGATCAACCTTTCCTTGTTTTGGAAATCCTCCAAAAATAAGAACAAAAACTCACAAAGAGTTAGAAAATTTAGAGCACAAATTAATACAATAACAGCTCCTTTAAATGAGCGAATATAATAATAAAAGCTTTACTCAAATGAAGAACCCCTTTTTCAGATTTTCTCAAAGTGGATGAACGCTTGAATGCTTGAGAAGAGGTTGATTGTTGATTGAAGATCTCTTGAAAGCTTTGAACGATCTCTAGATCAAGGTTGAAACAATAGGCGTAAAGAATTCTCTCCTTGAAAGATCTTGCTTTTCTCTTTCACAATCTCTCTGGTATATTGTGGATCCTCTCTCTTTTTCTTTTTGGATTTTTCGTTGATCTCAGGCTTTTTCTTGCAAATTTCGGATCCTTTCTTCTATTCTTCTCATTTTTTGATTTCACGTTTGATCCGCTATTTAATCTGCAATTTCTTTCACCATTTAAAGCATTTTGTAGCATTAGAAGCAAGAGAAAACAATTTAGGTAGATAAAGAGCCATTAGAGGATTTTTAGGAAGCATAAATGGCAATTAAAATGGGCAAAAAAATAGCCATTGCTGACATTTCCCGTCGCAGGGGTCGACTCATGAGTCGACTCATGCTTCAGGGGTTGACTCATGAGTCGACCTCTGTTGCAAAAACCAGAGAATGCATTTCTGGAAATTCTTGGCTCAAATTAGCAGGGGTCGACTCATGAGTCGACTCATGCCTTGTGGGTCGACTCATGAGTCGACTCACAGGTCGTGCCAAGCCAGAAAACTAGCATGCTAAGGAGAATTTTTGCGTGCCAATCAGCTCACAGTGCCATGAGTTGACTCATGAGTCGACTCATGCACTTCAAACCTTCATAACTTCAAAAATATAAGTCCAAACACAATGAAATTTTCACCAATAGATTTCAAATCATTTATTCTACCAAATGGTACTATCAAATCAGGATTTTAGTGAAATTACAATTTTGCCCTTGAAGAGCATAAGGACTTTTTCATTTTAAAATTATTTGTATCCCTTCAATCTGCTTTGTAATCATCAAAATCAATCTAGGAGCAACAGAGAACCATGACCTCCTCTTCAATTTTAGTAGGCAATTCCAAGAATGGTTTCAATCGTTGTCCATTTACTTTAAAAGTAGTACCATTGCTTAGATTTTTGATCTCTACAGCCCTATGAGAGAAATATTTTTTACTATATAGAGCCCTGTCCATCTAGATCTATGTTTTTCAGAAAATAAATATAGCCTAGAGTTATACAAAAGAACTTTTTGACTAGGTGTAAAAGTTTTTCTTAGAATTGCTTTATCATAAAATATTTCAGTTCGTTCTTTGTATATTTTAACATTTTCATATGCCTCATTCCTGATTTCTTCTAGTTCATTTATTTGTAACTTCCTTTGATGTCCAGCCTCATCTAAGTCCATGTTCAATTATTTTATGGCTCACATAGCCTTATATTCTAGTTCAACTAGCAAGTGACATGCTTTACCAAACACAATCCTGTAAGTTGACATTCCTAAAATGATCTTGAAAGCTGTGCGATAAGCCCAAAGTGCATCGATTAGCTTCAACGATCAATCTTTTCTATTGGTATTAACGGTCTTTTCCAAGATTTGTTTGATTTCATGATTTGAAACTTCTACTTGCCCACTGGTTTGCAGATGATAGGGTGTGGCCAATTTGTGATTGATGTTATATTTTTTCATCAAGGACTCAAAAGATCGATTGCAAAAATATGTTCTCTGATCACTTATAATGGCTCTAGGAATACCAAAATGAGAGAAGATATTTTCCTTAAGAAATTTGATAACAATTTTGCTATTATTTGATCTACATGGTATAGCTTCTACCCATTTGGACACATAGTTAACCGCCATTAGAATATATTCATTTTCAAAGGAGTTTGAAAATGATCCCATAAAATCAATTCCCCACACATCAAAAGTCTCAACAACTAAGATCGAATTTAATGGCATCATATCTCTTTTTGTGATTCATTCTACTTGTGACATCTAGGACAGCTTTTACAATACTCATGTGCGTCCTTAAAAAGGGTGGGCCAATAGAATCCACATTGAAGAACCTTTGCAGCAGTTTTCTTGGATCCAAAGTGGCCACCACAGGCTTGGTCATGACAAAAGGATAGGATGCTTTTAACCTCATGGTCTGGTACACACCTTCTAATGATTTGATCAGGATATTACTTAAACAGATATGGATCATCCCAAATAAAATATTTTACTTAGGCAAAAAATTTGTGCTTGTCTTGAGTAGTCCAGTTAGAAGGAATCCTACCTGTGGCTAAATAATTGACAATATCAGCATACCACGGTTCTACAGTCACAGCCATGAGTTGTTCATCAGGAAAAGACTCTTCTATTGCTAGTTCATTATAGGGCGCATCTATCATTCGGGATAGATGATCAGCTACTATATTTTCAGTTTCTTTCTTATCCCTGATTTCTAAGTCAAATTCTTGAAGAAGTAAAATCCATCGAATTAGGTGTGCCTTGGCATCTTTCTTTGTTAAGAGATATCTAATGGCTGAGTGATCAGTGTATATAATGACATGTGAACCAACCAAATAGGATCTAAACTTTTTTAAGGCAAAGACAATAGTCAAGAACTCTTTTTCTATTGTGGAATAATTAAGTTGTACATTATTGAGGGTTCTACTAGCATAGTAAATAACTCATGACAGCTTATCAATTCTCTATCCTAAAATAGCTCCGATGGCTTGATCTGATGCATCACACATAAGTTCGAAGGGCTGAGTCTAGTCAGGTGGGTGAATGATGGGTGTAGATGTCAGTGCCTTTTTAAGACATTTAAATGATTTGTGGCACTCAGGAGTGAAATCAAATTTGACATCTTTAGCTAAAAGATTAGTTAGTGGCCGGGTTATCTTGCTAAAATTCTTGATAAACCTCCTATAGAAACCAGCGTATCCTAAAAATGAGCGAATTTCTTTGATTGATCTAGGTGGTAGAAGATTTGCAATCAAATCTACTTTGGCTTTGTTTACTTCAATACCTTTCTTTGAGATAATATGGCCAAGCACTATGCCTTCTTTGACCTTGAATTGGCATTTTTGCCAATTAAGTACTAAGTGTTTCTCCTTACATCTTTCTAAGACTAGCCTTAAGTGATGTAGGCACTCGGAAAAGGTGGAGCCAAAGATAGAAAAGTCATCCATAAAAATTTTTAGAAATCTCTCGATCATGTCAGAAAAGATACTGACCATGCACCTTTGAAAAGTAGATGGGGCATTACATAAGCCAAAGGGCATCCTTCTATAGGCAAAAGTTTCAAATGGACAGGTAAATGTGGTCTTCTCTTGGTCCTCTGGTGCTATAGAAATTTGATTGTAGCCGGAGTATCCATCCAGGAAACAATAGAACTCGTGTCCAGCTAACCTCTCTAACATCTGGTCAATTAAAGATAATGAAAAGTGATCTTTTCTTGTGGCCGTATTCAATTTTCTATAATCAATACAGACTCTCCATCTAGTTTGAACTCTAGTTGGCACAAGTTCATTGGTTTAATTTTGGATCACTGTAATCCCAGACCTTTTAGGGACCACTTGGATTGGACTAACCTATGAACTATCTGAAATAGGATAGATAATTTTATTGTTTAATAACTTGAGAATCTCTTTCTTCACTACCTCTTTCATAACTAGGTTAAGTCTCCTTTGGGGGTCTTTAATTGGCTTGGCTTCCTCCTCTAAGTGAATTCGATGTTGGACAATTGAACGGCTAATCCCCTTAATATCAGTCATGGTCCATGCAATAGCTTCTTTATTCTCTCAGAGGATAGCTAAAAGTTCCTCCTCCTGGGTTGGATCTAGGTCTAATGCTATGATTATGGACAGAGTTTCAGATGGACCTAGATATGCATATTTGAGGTGCTCAGAGAGTGTTTTGAGTTATAGTTTTGGTGCTTCCTCAATCGATGGTTTGGATTTTGGTTCAGCCAGTCTAACAAGTGGTTTGATAGGTGGTAGCCATTGTGAATGAACTCTCTGGTCATAGGATGTGGACAATTCATAAGCAATTTCAGATTCTAAGTCTGACCAGAGATTACAGTCAAAATCTTTTTCTCTTAGATCAATGGGCTCATAAATCTCATCTTGGATTAGGTTTACATTGACTAATTGATCCTTTTTATTTTCAAGATTAAAAATATTAAGATCAATGGACATGTTTCCAAATGAGAGCTTCTTGAGTCTATTGTGATAGTTGATCAGGGCGTTGGTGGTTGCTAAAAATGGTCTACTTAAGATGACTGGGATGTGATCTTTTGGGTTTGACACTGGTTCAGTTTCTAGAATCACAAAATTCAAAAGGTAAATAAAATCATTGACCTTGATTAGCACATCCTCCATAACTCTCTTAGAGATTCTTACTGATCGGTCTGCCAATTGCAATATAATTTTTATAGGCTTTAATTCTTTTATCCCTAATTTCTCATAGATCGAATAAGATAAGATATTCACACTAGCCCCTAGGCATAACAAGGCCCTATCAATGATGGTTTCCCCAATGACACATGAAATTGTAGGAGACCCTAGATCTTTGTACTTGACTGGCATGTGGCTTGAAAGATATGAGCTCACACTAGCTGCTAAGAAGGCTTTCTTAAGAACATTAGTGGTCTTCTTCTTTGTGCATAGGTCTTTGAGGAACTAAGCACAAGTGGAAACTTGTTGGATCATATCTAGTAGAGGAATATTTACTTTCACTTGTTTGAATATCTCTAAGATTTGATCCATGTGGGCTGAGTGTCTGTTGGACTTGAGTCTATTTGGAAAAGAAGCTATAGGATTGGTGGTTGATGTCTCAACTTGCTTGAACCTAGTGATGGGTTCTGCAATTAGCTTGGATGACTCATCAATCTCTGTTGATTCAGGCTCATCAGACTTGGTCTGATCAGTCTGTGGTTCAGTCAGTTGGTCTTCTTGGTTCTCAGTTATACCTACCTGATTGTCTACTTGTCTCCCAGACCTTAAGGTATGAATTGCATTTACATGGTTGAATCGATCTTCAGGTTGAGATTGTTGATCAATTTGGGCTCTTGGGTTAGGTTCAGGTTGGCTTGGCTATTTTCTTTTTTCTCTTTCACTGATGGTGGTAGCCAACTGACTTAATTGCATTTCTAGACGGGCAATGGCTTGGGTGTTTGAATTTACAAGTTGGCCTGTGGTTTGTATGAAATTATTTGTATTTTTTGTCAAGGCTTCAAGGCTTTTTTTTAGTGAATTATGCTTTTGGTCATTAAATTGTATACTATCAGAAGTGGTTTTTATTAAAATCTCTAGCCCTTTTTCTAGTGCATTAAGCCTTTGATCATTGTTGAAGCCTTGTGAATTAATTTGATGGTTGAGTGGGCCTTTGATTGGATTGATTAAGGATAGGTCTACTGGGATTTAACCCTTGTGACCAAGAAAAGTTAGGGTGATTCCTCAATCTTGGGTTATACGTTGGTGCATAAGGGTCATTTGTAGGTTTGTAGTAGGCAGCATTAACCTGTGCTACTTCGTTCCCAGTTGGGTTCATCAAAAAGAGACATTCTTTCATGATGTGGTCTGTGGCATTATATCCATTGCAAGTAGATGTTGAAACTTGATTCACTTGGGTGTGTTCTTTGAGTTCTAAAGCCTTTAACCTACGTAGTATAGTATTTATTTTGGCCTCTGTAGCTAGGGATGTGGATACTTGGTGCATAGCACCTCTTGTAGGTTCCCTAGTTGCTTCCCACTACAGGCTCTTTTCTGCTAGGTCCTCTAAGAATTGCTGGGCTTCATTGGCTTATGCATAAACTGGCCTAGACACATTGACTCTAGCATGGTTTTAGAGTTTGGGTTCAGTACCTCATAAGAGGTTTGGCATAGTCTCCAAGTCTCAATTCCATGGTGTGGGCATTGAGTTAAAAGGTTCTTGAAATGATCAAAACACTTTCAGAAAGACTCACCCCCAAATTGATAAAATTGGTTAATTTCATTTCTTAACTTGGCTGTTTTATGATGTGAAAAAAATTTTCTCAAGAAAGTTTTTACAAATCCACCCCAAGTTGTGATCGAGTGGTTGGGCAGACTATATAACCATTTTTTAGCACTGTCCTTGAGAGCAAAATTAATTAGGCTAAGTTTAATAACATCATCTAACAATTTTGGTGTATTCCAATGGTGTCACATACTTCCTTAAATTTTCTAATAAAAATATATGCATCTTCATTACCAGTGAATTTAGGGAGCATGTTAATGATTTGAGATTTAATTTCAAAAGTTGTTGCATTGGTTTGGGAAAGTCTGATACAAGATAGTTGGACTGACCCAACAAGATAGCAAAGATCTTTTAAGACCTAAGGTTGATTGACTTCACTCATTATGGACTCAAAATTTTCTTGGATGAGGATAGGATTTGAATCAATTCTCACTAAACGACCAGATTTCCTTTTTCAAGTTGTAATCTTGTGAGATTTTTAATGATTTTTTTTTGGTTAGAAGAGAGAAGAGAAAGGAGAGATAGATGAGAAAAGAGTTCTAAAGATGAGTCTTAAGGAGTCCTAAATCTAGAGATGATAGAGAAGAGTAAGTTTAATTTAGTTAACAAACAAGTTATGCAGTCAATTTTAACTAAGGGTGATCCTAGATCTAGATAGCTCCTAACTGTCAATGTTGTTTTTGAGTACTCCAGATGAAAGACTAGCCACTCAACTGGCTAGGTAAGGATAAGGTTGGTGGGGACTCCCCCATTGCTTTCCTTAGACACCAACTGAGTTGGCCAGGTAAGCGAACGAATCAATTAAATAACCATCTTCCTTCAGAATGTAGTCTCTGAACCACTTTCCTAGACACTAGTCAAACTGACTAATCCTAACCTGATCCAACTCTTTAGATCCTTGTCCTATTGAGCTCGAGAGTCCTTAGGGGCTAACGTTTAATTGATTTTAAGTTAAGGTCTAGGTCAATACAATATGCAGGATGGTGGTTTGTGGGCCAAGAAAGGGTGATGAAATTTTCACCTTATCTTGTTTAGGATTTGTGCCCTTAAGATGTTTTATGAAATTATGCAATGCAAGAAGAAAAGATGATCAGATTTGTTAGTTAGTCAAGAGTAAATTGATTTATTTTACTTTTTAGATTTTGTGATTAAGTATCTAATTTTCTAAGTAGATTATGAGGTGTCAATATAGAGTTTTTTTTTTGAAAGAAAATAAATTTGACTAAAAAACTAAGCAAATTAGAAAGCAAATAAAAAAAAACTAAGAATAAGACTAAAAATTTTTTTAAAAAAAAAAAATAATCATACCTAGATCTCCAACAATGGTGCCAAAATTTAATCGCTGTCATAGACGGTCAAGACTAAAAATCAACTCAAACTATATAAATAGGGTGAGTCGGGATCGTTTCCACAGAGATTTAGGATGATTATCATTTTTTTTAAGAAAAAATAAAAGAGAATTGATTATAGAAGAATTAAAAAAAAAGAATAGTAAGAATTAAATTAAAAGTATAAATTAATTTATGAAAAAAAATAATTCAGAAAAATAATCCCAAAATTTCAAATCCACCATGCAAATTAGATTTATTATTTGTTTTCTTATATTGCAATATTATTTTTTATGATTAATATATTAGCATAGCTTATCTCTAAAGGATACAGACTGTATCAGTAGATCACAGCTCATCCTATTGGAGTATAAACTATCTAAATTCAATTAAAAGATATAAGATTTAATCTAACATACCATGATCTATCTCTCTTAAACATGTACTGTATCCAGGGATCACGACACATCAGTACAGGATATAGGCAATGTAAGCTAGATCAATACCTCAAAAAAATAAAAAAATATGAAATAAAAGTATAATTTTATTGCATAAAAATTAAATATAAGAGAAAAAAATAAAATCTATTTACAGACTTCATCGTATTTCTGGATTGAAGGGATTTATCCACGCATCAAGATCTCTAGCTCCATAATCTCCCAATATTTGATCCCTAAAGCTTCTTGATTTTTTTTTTCTTACTTTTTCTCTGATTTTTTTCTTCTCTTATTTTTGCTGTCGTCCGCTACCTCCATTTTCTCTACTCCCACTGCCTCCTTTTTATAGAGCATAGCTTCTTCGAATTATAAGCATCCATGGACTTTCAATTCCCATAGTCTTCTATGTTGATCAGGACTTTCAAACTTTATCTGCAACCCAGCATCTTATTTCACACAAGATCCTAGCATCCACATGTGTTTTGAATTCCTTATGGGCCACAGACCATTTAAACCACCAAAGACCACTTTACTGTTTTGATTTGAATCCCATTAATTTGAATTCCTGTAAGCCATGTCCAAGCTTTTGAATCCAAGCCTTCCTTATTTTTTAAATCAATTAAAACTTTGCTTTAAATGCCTTGTGGAACCCCCAGTTTGCATGCTGCGTGAGAACATTGTTAAGCTCCTCTTGGCCCACTTAAGAACTTCTATGGGCTGCATGCTTTAGGCTAGCGTTTAGATAGTTTTGGGCCTAACTTTGGATCACCATTCAGAGTCCATTTTGAATTCAATTTGTTTTCAATTTTCTTTCTTTTAACCTGCAAATCGGGCTCTTTTATTAGTGATCATTTTTTCTGCAAAACACTAGCAAAAAGCATCAATTCTTAAGGAATAAAAGTTAATTAATATATATTTTGATGCTTTTATTGAGATATTTAACGTACTTATCACACAGCCACCACACACACCTCCTCTCTGAAGGTCAAGTAGAGTGCGTAGTGTACTACTCAAGTATGGGTTTGTCGTTGAGAATGACAATACATCCCACATTAGTGAGAATGATGAACCTACGATCTATTCGAAAGCTGTCATGAGTAGGGACTCTGACAACTGGCTAAATGCCATGAAATCCAAAATGGACTCTATGTATACCAATCAAGTATGGATTTTGGTTGATGCACCTGAGGGTGTGACCCCAATAGGCTGCAAATGGATCTTCAAAAGGAAGATTGGAGCAGATGGCCTGGTAGAGACCTATAAGGCCAGGCTTATGGCAAAAGATTTCAAGCAAAAATAAGGCACTGATTATGAAGAAACTTTTTCACCGGTAGCCATGCTCAAATCTATTCGGATAATGCTTACTATAGCAGTATACCATGACTATGAGATCTGGCAGATAGATATCAAGACTACTTTTCTCAATAAAAATCTTAAGGAAAAAGTCTGTATGACTCAGCCAGAAAAATTTATCTCAAGTGGAAAAATAAATCAGGTATGCAAGCTAAATAGATCCATTTATGGATTGAAGCAAGCATCGAAGAGCTGAAACATCCATTTTGATGAGAAAGTTAAATCATTTGGCTTCATCAAAAATGTGAATAAATCTTGTATGTACAAGAAGAATAGTGGGAGTGCTATTGTCTTCTTGGTTCGGTACGTGGATGACATACTACTTATTGAGAATGAAATCCCAATGTTGCAATCAGTCAAGACTTGGCTATCATAAAATTTTTCATGAAAGACTTGGATGAGGCATCCTATATACTTGGTATAAAGATCTATAGGGATAGATCAAATAGGATATTATGCTTGTCCCAGTTTAGGTACATTAACCTTGTGTTGAAGAGGTTCAATATAGAGAGAAGTAAAAGAGGTTACTTACTCATAGGTCATGGCATACAACTCTCCAAGAAGATGTCTCCTAAGATACCTGAAGAGAGAAATAGAATGAGTTCTATTCCTTATGCTTCGACAGTAGGGTCAATAATGTATGCTATGTTGTGTATCAGGCCTGATGTAGCTTATGCCTTGGGTATTATAAGCAGATTTCAAGCAGATCCTGGAGAGGATCATTGGAAAGTTGTGAAAAATATACTCAAGTACTTGAGAAAGACTAAGAATATTTTTCTAATATATGGTGGATCTGATTTAAAACTGAAAGATTATATCGATTCTAATTTTCAATCTAATCCAGATGATAGTAAATCTATATCTGGATATATGTTCACCTTGTATGGTGGTGTAGTAAGTTGAAAAAAATTTAAATAGCAAACTGTTGCTGACTCGATCACTGAGGCTGAGTATATTGCTGCAAGTGAGGCTGCTAAGGAGGCCTCTTGGATGAAAAAATTCATCACAGAGTTGGGTGTGGTTCCGAAGATTGAACAACCAGTGCCTCTTTATTGTGATAATACTGGAATAGTTGCTCAAGCCAAAGAATCAAGATCTCATTATAAATCCAAACACATCCTAAGATGGTTCTATCTCGTTCGGAAGATTGTCGAAAGATGTGATGTTATCATGGAGTGAGTTGACACCAAAAATAATATAGCGAACTTGTTCACTAAGACCTTATCAATGCAGTAGTTTGACCACCACTTTGATTGCATGGGTATCAAGTATAGGGGCAATTGGTTTTAAGTACAAGAGGAAGATTGAAAGAATAATACCCTACAAACCAATTGCATATGTGATGCAATAGGGTGTTTATTATAATTTATCTTTCAGACTTATATAATTGATATTTATATTAATAAAATAAATATTTTTGATTCATTATATGCTGCATCTTATTATTTTTTAAAATTATAATGAACCCCACAGATTTGGATAATGATTTTAGAGCCGTGATAAGATCACGCTAATGAGACTTAAATCCTTGATAGCCCTGATCTAAAACATTCCTAGTCGTTAGTACATTGAGTCGGGGATCAATGATACCAGTAAGACTGGCATATCCTATATATGTTCAGAAATGAGGGTGGTTGATCTCACAACTACTTGTGTGGTGACACTAATACAAGGATATGGGTACTCATTAGAGAATGAGTTCACTGAATTGACCTATGAGAGAATATCAAATGGAGTCTTATTTATATGTCAATTGATATTTTTCTAATGGGAGTTGTGTAAGTGATCCTTTGATCTGAGATCATCATGGTATCTTGTGTACTTGGATCTATATTTTGATTTATTACCTAACTTGGTCCTTTGATCCTTGTATGGGGTGTTCTTGATATGGTGAAGTGAGCATAGAGGTTGTGAGTGATCAATAAGGGATCAGTCACTCCTAATAAGGGGAGCGAACATCCTATGTGATCTCATAGGATGGTGATTCTAAAAATCTTTAGCCAAAATAAGATGATAATTAGAAAAATATTTTTAATATATTATCAACTAAATCATCACCTTCAAATCAAGATATATATAGATAAGTGAGTGGGTTTGATATATTTTCATGTCCACAGCTCATCTGGGATATTTTTTGACTGAAGGATTGAATTACACAGGAACTTACCACTGAAGGATATTTTGATAATTTTTTATTCAAATTCTGAATCATTCAGATAGTCATGATACATTGCTAGACGTCAATCTTGACTTGTGGACTCATCAGAATTAAAATAATTTGATTCTAAAATCAATTTGGAAATGTCCAAGTTGATTGGGACTCTTCGGGTGATCTAATCTCATCGGATTAGGATAACGTCGAAAGTTTGGGTCTACTGCTGGCTAGATTTGAAACCCAATAGGTCTCACACATTAGAATTTGATTTTGGCCTAATCTAATTAGAGTTTAATATAAATTCTATGGGTTAATTTGATATGCTAGCACATTATATTAACCCAAGTTCCCAAATTGGTTTAGTTCAAAGTGTTTGAGCTAACCTAGACCAGTTGCCTTTGACCTAATGGGATTGGGTCAATTTGGATTGGAACCTTATCCCACTTGAATTAGTTTCAAGTGGAGAAGGACTCTTCTACACCCACTAAAACTCATGGCAAAAAATAAATGCTGCCCCCTTATTTTTAGCATGTGAAATGAAGAGTCCTTCTTAATGAAGGCTCTTAATTTTTACGCATTGCCATATTTTTCCAACCAGATCTCCTATGTTTTGTCACCAAAATTTATTAGATTTTTTATGGCATATAAAAGAAGGAGAGTTCTTCTATTACAAGTATCTAGAATATCAAAAAAATTACTTGATGAATTTATTCACCACCTGGGAAGTTGAAGCACCAAAGGTTGGTGCCCCTTCATCCCATATGACGTCCCTTGGTCCCCTGTTTATAGGGGATGCCCCAAATGGCTGATTGCTGAGATTTTAGATTAAGATCAGAGAGGAGGGACATGTAAAATATAAGAAAAATTTTGAAAAAATTTTGAGAAAAAAAAAGAAAAATTTGAGTGGTAAAAGTTGCAAGAAGGGTGGTGAGATTTTTAGCAAGTATTGCTAGTGTATCTCAGGATTTATTTTTTTTTATGTGTTGAAGCCAAAAATCAAATCTTAAGTTGTATGATATCTGAAGAGTATCTTCTTATATCATTCTATTGGTAAGATTGAAAGTAACTAAGTTTTGGCATGATCGTAATGCAAGTTCGAAGCCTACAGTGTTCTTGAGAAGATAAGGCTACGGCAACGCACCAATTGGGAATGACCTTGGCCAACTTCTTTGTGGATCACCATTGGAGGACTTCTACCTTGGAGTCTCATAGAGAACACCAACATATCACTTTTTTATTTTGATAAAAGTATAAAATTCTATCCCTTTGTATGCTTGATTTTGCTTTGATCGATATCGGCAAGGTGATTCTAGGATTTGGATTCTGGCACGATAGTTTTATGTGATAGAACTATTGATTTGTATGATTTTAAAATTTTTGAAAATTACTTTCTACTGTGTGGTCAGAACCCAACAACCATACTAGGTGCTGGTTGGCCAAGGAGTGAGAGAGTCCCAGTGGAAGTAGGACTCCAAGGATCTCATCCAAAAAGGATCCAATTCGAATCCAATTCGAAGTTGGTTCGAAACAATTTCGAAAAACTATCAATCCTAAACCCTTTAGGACTTTTGAATTTAATTTAACTTAAAATTTTAAACATAATTAAGTCTAATTAATTTATATCTAATCTGAAATTAATCAGTACTTAAATTCATTCTCTTATAGGCTTCTTGGTGTTGTGAAATGTGTCCCAAAAAGCCAATCGTCAAGCTGTTGACGGTTGAGCAACCAAGTATTGTAATTGATTTGTTAATAAATAAAATATATTTGACATCTTCATCATAAGCATTCATCTTCTAATGAACTCTGTTGTTATGATGAAGTCCTTAGGACTATTTAAGTTCGATAAAGAGAGAATTTATCGATTAATCCTTAAAACTATTCACGACTAAATGATAAGCTGTTAATAAGGATGACAGCTTCTATCGAGCATAGGTCGCTGTAGGCCATATGGGGTGGTTGTCCTCTTAACCAAGGAGTGTGGAGACACTGGTATGGCATACAGGTGAGATGTAAGGGTACATCATCATTGAACGTGACCAACTCCAGAGTATTCTGCTGTCGAGAATGTCTTTGATGGGATATAGGTATAAGTGTCCCTTAGACTTGAGATCGCCTCAGTGACTTGCAAGCAACTCACTGTGCTTTGGTACTAGACTAACTGAATTTCTAATTCAGGGATGGAAGGCTTCTGGGCACAGTCAAGTACTTGCGAAGTCAGAGTGTGATCGAGATGGGATTGACCACTCCAAGAGTTGGAGAAGAATGAGTCGCTGTATTTCAATTTAGCAAAACCTTGGCTAGGGTAATCCATCAGATGGATTTGATATTTTGAAATACAATGTGGACAACCTGATCAAAGTTGACAGTTGAACTCTGGGGTGTCCTATAATCATTTTGGTCAAGGGGATGAATTATATGAAAACTATATCCGCATGGGTTCTAAGGATGTTGTTCTACACATTCGACCTATCCGATCATCGGGTACCATTGCTAGATGGTCACTTCGATTGGTACAGAAATTTGTTTCTATACTATCGGCTTAGGTTCGGACCTATGAGGTCACACATATTAGAGTTCATGATCCGATCGGATGGTTGATCAATGATTAAGAATCATTCTAGGGTTAAATGATCAATACGATTGACATTTAACCCAGTGCAAGTATTGCAGGAGGATCGATTAGCAATTCGATTGCTAATTGGCTTAATTTGATTAAGCTAATGGGCTGAGATTAAGTTTAATTAAATATAATTTAATTAGATTTATTTTGGACTTGATTGGATCAAGTCCAATTGGTTTATTGGATAAGCCAAGTGCAAGGAAAAACTAGTCCTAGTTCAACTAGGACTTGGGTCAATCTAATTTCTAATTTGATTAGAAAATTAAATCAGATTTAAATCTAATTTAATCTGATTAAATTAGGTTTTTAATTGGGTTAAGACCTATTTTAATTAGGTTGATCTAATTTTGATTTGATTTAGTTTGGAAAACCAAATTAAAACAAGTCATAAGATAGAATCCTAGTAAGACTAGGATTCCACCTTGCACCACATAAGCCTTCCCCACGCCCTCTCTCTTATTCAACACCAATCTCTACTTATTTTGTGTGACAAAAGCCCTCTCCCAGGTCTCTCCCACGTTCACAAAAGGTTTCCTCTCTTCTTTCTTACATGGAAGGTGGTTTCGATCAAATCAAAAAGGAATAAGTTTGGATTTCGAATTCTATGAGATAGAGTTTTAGAAATCCAAAACTCTTTCATTTTTGCACCGAATTTATCCAAATTTTTTTTGAAATTTTTATGACTTTTAGGGTACATATTTTGCACCCTTTTTTGGTAATCCATGCATGAAAATATGGAGGAGGTACTCAAGAGTTGGGCGCCCCTTAACTTGCCATGTTTGGATAAGCCTTGACTAGGTATTTGACCTAGACAAGGACTCTATCATATCTCTCTATATAAAATGAGTTTCTTTATAAAATTTTAGAAGAAGATAGAGATTTGAGAGACCTTTTTACCATCCAAAAATCAAAGAGAAATACCTTTGGATCGTAGAGATATAAAAGATGCAAGTTAGGGTGTCTAGAAAGAAAAACGTGAAGAAGAAGAGGGTCTTCTTCTAGAGTTATTTGTTTTCATATCTTTCCTCCCTCTATCTTGAGTTTTCTGAGAGTGTCTCAGATATGAAACTCCTCCTTCTACTTTCCATCTTTGGAAGAGTCTTATTTTCATATCTAACCCTGAAACCCTAGATCTGGTTCCAACAAATGGTATTAGAGCCTAGGTTCTTTATTACATGATTATTTATACATGCTTAGATTATTTCTTAGATTAGATCTAATTTATAATCTGATTATTAAATATGAAATTAAAATTTTAGATCAATCACGAACTGCAAGGTTGGCCTGCTGTAAGGTTTACCCCTTACAGTGCAAAGGTTGTCCTAGTTTGTGTAGATCTATCTTTAATCATAAATTTGTTAGATATGATCTATATTAAATTTATGATTTATTATATTTAAAAAATATTTAAATCTAAAATAAAATCTCTTTGTTAATAATTTTTGTGCAAAGAAATTGTTTAAAGTTGAAACCGTTTCAATTACATGAACCTGTTTAGATTAGATCTAAAGTAGTTTCATGTTTATTTCACTTGTATCTTGATTATGAATCAAACATGCAATATGGTTGGTAGAATCATATTATAAAATTATTTTATAAATATGAAAATTATTTTTTGAAAAGCCGAACCCAACCCTCAGCCCAAAACTTAATTAAGAATTAAGAAGTTGTTTGATTAGGTTTTAGGATTGTGAATTGAAGAACCTAAAACACAAATCATAACACATTGGGTTAATGGGTTAGTGGGAATTAGGTCCATTAATTGGGTTAGACCTATGGTTAGATTAAAGATGGACTTAATTAGAGAATTGACTAAATCTAATCAATTATTGTCTTAGATTAGGTCAAGGATTCTCGAGATCAATTACAATAGTTGTAGTTGGTCAAGTCCATGTCTTTAACGAGAACCAAATGGACTTGATTCTTGGCTAAGCGGTCTAGCACGAACTATTAGGTTAATCTAATCGAAACTAATTAAACCAGTTGGTGTCTAAGGTAAACCAGACCGGTGGTTTTTAATTGGGAGCCCGCTTACCTGACCATTTCTGATGGTGTCTAAGGCAAGCTTTGGCAGACCCTCCCACTGATCGAACTTACCTGGCCTCTTGGTGAAATTATGTTTTGATCGGATCATTTGACTATTCGAGTTGACCCATGTCAGCTAGGTAAATCAGTGTGACTGATTTAGGTGCTCCTAGACCAGCCCTTTTAATGGTCTCCCTTAAGCTGACTTGGTGAAGCCAGTGGGAGGATCATGATAAGCTGATTCATCTGACCTCATCCTCTATATTTTTTAAATCCTCTAAAATTATTAGGTCCTTAAAATGACAAAGTTATGGAGATAACTGAGCATAGCCTCCCATTAAGGTGTTTGATAATGAGTCCATTAACTCAATAATCATTGCAGACCCAAAGGCCTAGTGCTTGTTGACTAATGGAATTATCACTCATCATATGATGACTTGGAAGTGTCTCTCTAATGGTGGTTAGGTGAGCCAACCAAAGTTGGGCTTAATCATTCGTTGGTTAGATACACCAAGTATGATCATGTTAATGGTTGGACCTAACTGGATCCTTACAGTGGAGGCCAAAGCCTACTGATTAGGTTTCTGGGGCAAAATTAAAATTACTAAAAATTATTTAGAGAAACAATTGGTTATGAACCTACCCTTAGATGTACATGGGTTGGCCAACCAAAGTTGGGCTTGTGTGCAGTCTAAGTGGATTCTAGTACCCACTAAGGAATTAGGGTAATTCCTCGAATTGGAGGTAGAGGCTGCCAATTCAAATAAAATAGTGGGAGAAACCTTTTGATTAAAGTCTAAATCTTTAGGTTTAATGAATCAATTACTAATTAGGTTATGATTCTCCTTTGTGCAAATATGGCCACTTCCCTATCGCTCCGATCATTGTTGGACAATGATAAGTTGGTGGGACCCAACTTCGATAGCTGATACCAAAAGTTGAAGATAGTCCTGGAGCATGAACGGATCCTATATGTGATAATGGATCCTGCACCTGAGGAGCCAGCTGTCAATGCACGTGGAACAGTCAGAGACACTTACCAGAAGTGGCTCAGTGATCGGACCACGGTGTGCTGTATCATGCTGGCTACCATGAGCGATGAGTTCAGTCGTAGATTCAAGATGGCTCAGCCAAAGGGCATGCTTCAAGTGTTGGAGGATGCCTTTGGCACATCCGATGATGTCGAGAGGCACAAGATCAGTTGTGCCATCTTCAATGCCAAAATGCAGGATGGTGCCTCTGTCACTGATCATGTATTGTACATGATCGAGCTGATGGAACGATTGAGCAAGCTCGGCTTTCCCTTGCATGAGCAGCTTGGGAAAGATGCAATACTGAACTTGCTGCCCAAGTCTTATCTCTCATTCCTCACTCATTATAGAATGACAAAGCCTGAAGAGAACTACCACGGGTTTCTAGGGTTGCTTCAGAACTTTGAGAAGGATCACCAACTCCTCAAGGAGTCGGTGAACTTAGTGGGAGGTTAGTCTTCTAGTTCTCGACCTTTTAAGAAAGGGAAGAAGAACAAGAAGAAGAAAGTGAAGAAGGTGCAAGTTCAGGCTGGGACATCAGTGCAGAGCTAGACCAAAAAGATCAAGCCCGATAAGAGTCTATTCTACTGGCAAGCACCCTAGATTAGATAGTGTGTTAGATATCTACTTTTGGCACTGTAGGCTAGGTCATATAAACAAGAATAAAATAAATAGGTTGACTCAAGAGGGAATCCTTGAAGTCAGTGATTGTGAATCACTTCTAACCTGTGAGTCCTGTCTTCTTGGTAAAATGACCAAGTCACCTTTTATTAGAAAAGGTGAGAGAGCTATTAAGCTCTTGGGCCTAGTACATACTGATGTATGCGGGCCCATTAGCACCAGTGCTAGAGGTGGATATTTCTACTTCATAATTTTCACGGATGACCTATCCCGATATGGATATGTCTATCTGATGAAACATAAGTCGGATTCATTTAAAATGTTCAAACGATTCTGAAGTGAAGTAGAAAAATAAACTGGGAAGAGTATTAAAACTCTTCGATCTGATCGAGGAGGAGAATACCTTTCTAGTGAGTTTCTCACATATCTAAGAGAGAATGAGATTCTCTCCAAATGGACTCCTCCAGGAACACCACAGCATAATGGTGTGTTTGAAAGGAGGAATCGGACTCTATTAGACATGGTCCGATCCATGATGGGTTTTTGCTAGCTTGCCGATATCTTTCTGGGGATATGCACTCGAATCGGTCTGTTATCTGTTAAATAGGGTTCCAAGTAAGTCTGTAATTAAGACTCCATATGAGATATGGACGGGACGTAAGCCAGCACTTTCACACCTTAGGGTCTGGGGGTGCCCGGCCTACGTCAAACAATTAGTCACAGACAAACTTGGACCTAGGTCTGACAAATGCTCATTCATAGGGTACCCCAAAGAGACAAAAGGATATTTTTTCTACCATGCTGATGAACAAAAGGTGTTCGTCAGCCTTAAGGCAATCTTTTTAGAAAAAGAGTTTCTTGGTGAAGGAACCGTTGCCTCTAAGGTTGAACTTGATGAAGTTCAACAGGTAGAATGACCGACACCAATAGCTGAACCTGAGTCGGATATGATTAGATCAGATCCGGAGCCCAATATACCCGCACCATTAAGGCGATCTGATAGAGTATCGCGTCAGCCGGACAGATACTATGATTTTTTGATCCAGGACGGTGATCCCATCGAACTTGATGAGAATAATGAGGATCCGATCACCTATATGGATGCAATGCAGAGACCTGATTCTGAGAAATGGCTTGAAGCCATGAAATCCGAAATGAAGTCCATGAAGGTCAACGATGTATGGACATTGGTTGACCCACCTGAAGGGGTTAAACCCATTGGGTGTAAATGGATCTTCAAAAGAAAGAGGGGCGCAGACGGAAAGGTGGAGACCTATAAAGCCCGTCTGGTCGCCAAGGGGTATCGTCAATATTATGGTATTGACTATGACGAGACATTTTCCCCTGTGGCAATGCTCAAATTCATTCGGATAATGCTTGCAATAGCTGCCCATCTGGATTATGAGATCTGGCAGATGGATGTAAAGACAGCTTTCCTGAATGGAGAGCTAACCGAAGAGGTGTATATGATACAACTTGAGGGGTTTACATCCACAGATGAGTCCAAGTTGTGCAAGCTTCAGAGATCCATTTATGGATTGAAGCAAGCTTCTCGGAGTTGGAACATGTGTTTTGATAAGGTAATCAAAACGTATGACTTCATTAAGAATGAAAAAGAGCCCTGCATCTATAAATGGGCAAATGGTCCAGTCGTGGTATTTTTTGTCTTGTACGTGGATGACATTCTCTTAATTGGGAATGACATCCCCGCACTACAGGGAATAAAAGTTTGGTTGTCATCACAGTTCTCCATGAAGGACTTGGGTGAAGCATCCTACATCCTAGGGATGAAGATCTATAGGGATAGATCTAAAAGGATGCTTGGATTATCCCAGTCCATGTACATAGACACTGTGCTGAAGAGGTTCAGCATGGAGAATTCCAAGAAGGGCTATCTACTAATAGGCCATAGAATTTCTCTCTCTAAGAAGGATTGTCCGACAACTCCTGAAGAGAGAGAGCGTATGAGTAGAGTCCCATATGCTTCAGCCGTGGGATCTATCATGTACGCCATGACATGGACAAGATCAGATGTGGCATACTCACTAGGAGTTGGGAGTAGATACCAATCTGATCCTGGAGAAAATCACTGGAAAGTGGTTAAAGCCATCCTTAAGTATTTGAGAAATACTAAGGACCAATGGTTGGTTTATGACGAGTCAGATCTGAAACTTGTGGGGTTCACAGACTCTAGCTTCCAATCTGACCATGATGACAGAAGAAGCGTGTCGGGTTATATCTTTACTCTGAATGGTGGAGCCATCTGCCGAAAGAGTTCCAAGCAGCATACTGTGGCATACTCTGTTTGTGAAGCGAAGTACATCGCAGCATCGGATGCCGCGAAAGAAGCTGTGTGGCTGAAAAAATTCATCAACGAGCCCAGAGTAGCACCCTCCCTCGATGGTCCGATCCTGCTCTACTGTGACAGCACTGGTGCCATAGCTTAGGCGAAGGAACCCAAAGCACATCAGCGGACGAAGCACATCTTGTGCCGCTTCCACCTGGTCTGGGAGATCGTGGATCGAGGTGACGTCGACCTTCAGAAGATCGACGGAAAGGAGAACCTAGCCGACCCCTTCACTAAAGTCCTGGCGATAAAAAAGTTCGACAACCACAAATCGAAGATGGGTATTAGATACTGTGCCGAGTGGCTTTAGGACATGTGGGAGTTGTTGGGAAATGTGTCCCAAAAAGCCAATCGTCAAGCTGTTGACGGTTGAGCAACCAAGTATTGTAATTGATTTGTTAATAAATAAAATATATTTGGCATCTTCATCATAAGCTTTCATCATCTAATGAACTCCATTGTTATGATGAAGTCCTTAGGACTATTTAAGTTCGATAAAGAGAGGATTTATCGATTAGTCCTTAAAACTGTTCACGACCAAATGATAAGTTGTTAATAAGGACGACAGCTTCTATCGAGCATAGGTCGCTGTAGGCCATATGGGTTGGTTGTCCTCTTAACCAAGGAGTGTGGAGACACTGGTATGGCATACAGGTGAGATGTAAGGGTACATCGTCATTGAACGTGATCAACTTCAGAGTATTCTGCTGTCGAGAATGTCTCTGATGGGATATAGGTATAAGTGTCCCTTAGACTTGAGATCGCCTCAGTGACTTGCAACCAACTCACTGTGCTTTGGTACTGGACTAACTGAATTTCTAATTCAGGGATGGAAGGCTTCTGGGCACAGTCAAGTACTTGCGAAGTCAGAGTGTGATCGAGATGGGATTGACCACTCCAAGAGTTGGAGAAGAATGAGTCGCTGTATTTCAATTTAGCGAAACCTTGGCCAGGGTAATCCATCAGATGAATTTGATATTTTGAAATACAATGTGGACAACCTTATCAGAGTTGACAGTTGAACTCTGTGGTGTCCTATGATCATTTTGGTCAAGGGGATGAATTATATGAAAACTATATTCGCATGGGTTCTAAGGATGTTGTTCTACACATTTGACCTATCCGGTCGTCGGGTGCCATTGCTAGATGGTCACTTCGATTGGTATAAGAATTTATTTCTGTGCTACCGGCTTAGGTTCAGACCTATGAGGTCACACACATTAGAGTTCATGATCTGATCGGATGGTTGATCAACGATTAAGAATCGTTCTAGGGTTAAATGATCAATACGATTGACATTTAACCCAGTGCAAGTATTGTAGGAGGATCGATTAGCAATTTGATTGCTAATTGGCTTAATTTGATTAAACCAATGAGCTGAGATTAAGTTTAATTAAATATAATTTAATTAGATTTATTTTGGACTTGATTGGATCAAGTCCAATTGGTTTATTGGATAAGCCAAGTGCAAGGAAAAACTAGTCCTAGTTCAACTAGGACTTGGGTCAATCTAATTTCTAATTTGATTAGAAAATTAAATCATATTTAAATCTAATTTAATCTGATTAAATTAAGTTCTTAATTGGGTTAAGACCTATTTTAATTATGTTGATCTAATTTTGGTTTGATTTGATTTGGAAAACCAAATTAAAACAAGTCATAAGATAGAATCCTTGTAAGACTAGGATTCCACCTTGCACCACATAAGCCTTCCCCACGCCCTCTCTTTTATTCAATGCCAGTCTCCACTTATTTTGTGCGACAAAAGCCCTCTCCCAGGTCTTTACCACGTTCACAAAAGGTTTTCTCTCTTCTTTCTTACATGAAAGGTGATTTGGATCAAATCAAAAAGGAATAAGTTTGGATTTTGAATTCTATGAGATACAATTTTAGAAATCCAAAACTCTTTCAATTTTGCACCGAATTTATCCAAATTTTTTTTTGGAATTTTTGTGGCTTTTAGGGTATACATTGTGTACCCTTTTCTGGTGATCCATACATGAAAATATGGAGGAGGTGCTCAAGAGTTGGGCACCCCTTAACTTGCCATGTTTGGATAAGCCTTGACTAGGTATTTGACCTAGACAAGGACTCTATCATATCTCTCTGTATAAAATGAGTTTCTTTATAAAATTTTAGGAGAAAACAGAGATTTAAGAGACCTTTGTGCCATCCAAAAATAAGAGAGAAAGACCTTTGGGTTGTGGAGATATAAAAGATGCAAGTTAGGATGTCTAGAGAGAAAAATGTGAAGAAGAAGAGGGTCTTCTTCTAGGGTTATTTTTTTTCATATCTTTCCTCCCTCCATCTTGAGTTTCCTGAGAGCATCTCAGATATGAAACTCCTCCTTCTATTTTTCATCTTTAGAAGAGTCTAAATCAAGAAGAAGGAGGCACCTGATCAACCATCAAAGAAGGATCAGCGTAGTACTAGCATACTGTGCTGATTTCCTGAAGCAGGACTTCTGATCGAGATTCGTGGGCTCGTGTGGATGACTCCTAGAGGCCGGATGCGTGTGCGGCTTGCAACATCATCGTCAAGCCCGGATCAGTGAGGTTAGAACATCTAACTTGCAAGGTAATAGATCTGATCTATTGTTTAATACATACATTAGATGTGGTACAGAAATATGTTGATATGATCAACATGTAGTTCATGCTATATTTATATATTTTAATTTCTGATTTAATGCTATGTAATAATCATGTAATAGGATCTTAAATCTAAGGATTCTCTGGTTTTAAAAAATAAATTTTGATTTATTTTAGTCTTCCGCTGTATGATCTTGAAAAAATTTTAAGATCTAACCCTAAAACCCTAGATCTGGTTCCTACACTTGGATCATAGATCAAGAACTGTTCATCCCCGAGATTGAACTTGAACCTCACATGTAGTGCTAGCTAGACATAGTCAACTCTTCAATCTCATTTGATCCATAACTTAATTCTCAATCAAGTTATTTTATATGTTCAATCAAGTCAAGAACTTCCAAATTGAACATATAAAGATAGGTCAATACTTTCTTACGTTGTCTGACTTGTGTGTGTGACTCCATAGGTTCAAACACTATGTCGATAGCACAAGAACTGATTCCTTTACTAATCAAAGCTATCATCTAACAATGGTTTTCGATATTCAGATAGATTGTATTATTATAAAAAAATATTTCAGAACCTATGCATATGGTTACCGCATAATTCATCTCTTTGACCCTAAATGCTCTAGGATGATCTAGGTTTAACTGTCAACCCAGAGTATTTCATTCACATTGTATTTCAACCTTTCAAATCCATCTCATAGATTATCCTGGTTAAGATTTTACTAAATTAAAATATAGTGATACATCAGCTCCTATAATCTGGAGGGGTCAATCTCATCTTGATCCACATATAGACTTCATAAGTATTTGACTGTACCAATAGCCTTTCGTCACTGCATTAGAAATCTAGATAGTCTAGCACCAAAGCATAGTGAGTTGCTTATAAGTCACTATGGTGATCTCAAGTCTGAGAGACACTTATGTCCATACGCTTCATGAGCAGCTTTTGACAGTAAAATGCTCAATAGGTGAGTCACTTGTTTAGTAACGATATACTCCTACATCTCACCTGTATGCCATACCTGTGTCACCACACTCCTTGATTAAGAGGACAACCAACTCATATGGCATACAACAATCTCCACTCAATAAACATCATCATCTTATAATGACGTATCATTTGATCATGAATATGTTTAAGAACTATACAATAAATCCTCTCTTTATCGTTCACTAACATAGTTCTAAAGACTTCATCACAACATAAGAGTTCTACAAGAAAGATATAATTTTATGATGAATAATGTCAAAATAATTTTTATTTATCAATAAATAATTTATATATAAAGAGAAACTCAATCATCACATGATTGATTTTAGGACATAATTTTCAACAACTCCCACTTGGACTAAAGCCAATCGAGGTAGTATCTTATACCCATCTTTCATTTGAAGTCATCAAACTCTTTGATCCTGAGAGCTTTAGTAAAGCGATCAACTAGATTCTCTTTTCCGTCGATCTTTTAAAGCTCAACATCACCTTGATTCATGATCTCTCGTATCAGGTGGTAGCAGCATAGAATATGCTTGGTATGCTGGTGTGACTTTGGTTCTTGCCCCTGAGCTATGGCACCAGAGCTGTCACAATACAGTCGGATAGGACCACCAATAGAAGGTGTAACTCTCAGCTCTGTGATGAATTTTTACAACCATACTACCTCTTTTGCAGCATCCGATGCCGCATTGTATTCTGCTTCATACATTAAATTGGCCACAGCATGTTGCTTGAAACTCTTCCTGCATATAGCTCCTCTATTCAAGGTAAATATGTAGCCTGATATGCTTCTGCTGTCATCATAATCTAATTGAAAATTGAAATCAGTATATCCTACAAGTTTTAGGTCAGTGTCTCATAGATAAGCCATTGGTCTTTAGTAATTCTCAAATACTTAAGGATTGCCTTCGCAACCTTCCAATAAATTTTTATCTGGATCAGACTGGTACCTACTCACTACCCCTAGTGAATAGGCCACATCCAGTCTCATACACATCATGGTGTATATGATAGATCTCACTGTCAAAGCATATGGTATTCTACTCATACGCTCTCTCTCCTCAAGGATTGTCGGATAATCCTTTTTGGAGAGAGTAGTTTCATGGCCTATCGGAAGATAGTCTCTCTTGAAATTCTTCATGTTGAACCACTTCAATTTGGTATCGATATATGTGGATTGGGATAATCCAAGCAATCTTCTAGATCTATCTCTATAGATCTTCATCCCTAGAATGTAGGATGCTTCTCCTAAGTCTTTCATGGAGAACTGTGATGATAACCATAGCTTCATACTCTGTAAAGTCAGGATATTATTTTTTAGTAATAATATGTCATCCATATACAGTACAAGAAAGATGACTATAGAATCAGTAGCCTGCTTGTAGATGCAAGGCTCTTCTCCATTCCTAACGAAGCCATACGTTTTGATCATCTTATCAAAATGCATATTCCAACTCCTAGATGCCTGCTTAAGTCCATAAATAGACCTATTTAGCTTGCACACTTTTGACTCATCTGTGGATGTAAACCCTTTAGGCTATATAATATATATCTCTTCTTCCAGCTCTTCATTAAGGAAAGTGATTTTGACATCCATTTGCCAAATCTCATAATCTAAGTGTGCAGCGATAACAGACATAATCTGGATGGACTTGAGCATGCCACAGAAAAGAATATCTCGTCATAATCAATACCATAATGTTGACAATAACTCTTAGCAACTAGATAGACTTTATAGGTCTCTACCTTTCCGTCCGCTCTTTTTTTTTTGAAAATCATTTACACCCTATGGGTTTTATCCCTTTGGGTGGATCAACTAGTGTCCACACACCATTGATCTCCATGGACTCCATCTCAAACTTCATGACATCAAGCTATTTCTAAAAGTCAGGCCTTTGCATGGCTTCCATATAGATGATCAGATCCTCATCGTTCTCATCAAGTTCAATGGGATCACCATTCTGGACTAAGAAACCATAGTATCTATCCGACTAATATGATACTCTATCAGATCTCCTTAATGGCGCCTCTACTGGCTCTGAATTCAATTCTTCAATCAAATTCAATTCTGTGTGTGTCGGTCCTTCTATCTTTTGAACTTCATCAAGTTCAATTTTATAGGCATTAGCTCCTTCTCTAGGGAACTTCTTTTCTAAAAAGGCTGTCTTGCTGCTGACAAATACCTTTTGCTCTACATCGAGATAGAAATAGTACTCTTTAGTTTTCTTTTAGTATCCTATGAACAAGCATCTATCGAACTTAGGTTCAAGCTTATTTATATTTAAACACTTGACATAAGCTGGACACCCTCAGATCCTAAGGTGTGAGAGCACCGGCTTACGCCCAATCCATATCTCATATGAAGCTTTATCGACAGACTTGTTCCGTACCTTATTTAAAATGTAGCAGTCAGTTTCCAAAGCATATCCTCAAAAAAAGATTGGCAGACTCACAAAGCCCATCATAGATCGAACCATGTCTAACAAGATTCGATTCCTCCTTTCAGACACCCCATTATATTGTGGTGTTCCAAGAGGGGTCCACTATGAGAGAATCTCATTCTCTTTTAAATATATCAGAAAGTCACTGGTGAGGTATTCACCTCCTCAATCGGATCAAAGAGTCTTAATACTTTTCACAATCTATTTCTCTACTTCAATATGAAATTATTTGAATATTTTAAATGATTCTAATTTATACTTCATAAGATAGACATACCCATACCTCGATAGGTCATCCATAAATGTAATGAAGTAGTAGTATCCTCTTTTGTCACTTATGTTCATAGGTCTGTATATATCAGTATGTATTAGACCTAGGACATCATTGACTCTTTCACTTTTTTTTTTAAAAAGTGACTTAGTCATCTTACCAAATAGACAAGATTTGTAAGTAGGTAATGATTCACAATCATCTATTTCAAGGACATATTCCTTGATCAACCTATCAATCCCACTCTTGTTCACATGACCAAGCCTACAATGCCAAAAGTAGGATTCACTGATATTATCTAATTTAGGATGTTTACTGGATGTGTACATTACACCAACAGACCGTGATATTATATATATGTCATGTCTTAATTGTCCATGCATAATTACAATATCATTCATAATAATATCATAAAAATTATCTTTTATTATAAACTTAAACCAAGTTTGGCCAAAAGACCTACAGAGATGACATTCATCAGAAAGGAGAGACAATAATAACAATCATCTAATATGACACTACTGGACTCAAAGATAAGCTGTAAAGTTTTCAAGATTAAAACTAGAATAAGACTTCCATCTCCAATATTCAGGAACCACTTGCCCTCTTGAAACTTCTTACTTACCTATAGTCCCTGCAATGAATTGCATATATTAATTGAACTTTCGGTATCCAATACCCAGGAGTAATATCACAAAGAGAGAAATTACAAGAAGTTATCATATAAGTATTTTGTGAAGCAATCATTTGCTTCTTTCTCTTGTTCTTAAGCTTGTTTGGGTCAAGGATAGCCATATAAGCAGGATAATTTCTTTTTTAATAATCCAACTTCTTACAAAAGAAGTATTTTATCTAGCTCTTATCGATTTTCAATATTTTTTTCTATTTAAGATCGACGGCATGAGTTTTCTGTACCTTCTTCTTCTTTTCTCTTCTAGAGGATCGACGATCTGCAGATGAACCTCCC
Organism: Elaeis guineensis; assembly: GCF_000442705.2. Taxonomy (NCBI): domain Eukaryota; kingdom Viridiplantae; phylum Streptophyta; class Magnoliopsida; order Arecales; family Arecaceae; genus Elaeis; species Elaeis guineensis. The sequence continues at coordinate 54,146,332 of NC_025998.2, read as the reverse complement.
ACTAAATTCACTGACTTCTTCTGGAGTTAGTGGTCCTTCTCAAAAGTCTACAGTAATCTTAACAAACCAGTTAGTTCACTACAAGCTTCATCATTTTGTAATGACTGAGAAAGGATAGGTAAGATTTTGGTAGCGAGTTGAGGATTGCATCTTGACCTAACTGTTCATGCAATTGAAAGTCAAGTTTGCTCAGGTATTTAGTTTGCTCAATCATATACAATACATGATCGGTGACTGAAGCCGTCTCTCATATATGGACATTGAACATGGTGCAGGAGATTTTGTGTCTCCCCGCATCCTTAAGGGTGCCGAAGGATCAATTCAACATTTGAATGATCTTCTCAGGCTATACATCCTTGAACTTATAGCTAAGTTCATCATTCATCGCTGCCCTCATTATACTACACACAATCGTGTGATCATTGAGCCACTTTATATAAATGTCTCTTGCGGCATGAGTAGCGTTGGCAGCAAGTTCTTTAGGTGTCTCATCTGTAAGGACATACAGAATCTTCTTGTGCTCCAAGATGATCTTCAACTTTCGATACCAGCTATCGAAGTTATATTCGATGAGCTTGTCACTATCCAACAGCATACAAAGGGATAGTATGTTGGCCATAGCTAAAAGAAAAATAAAAGCCTATTAGTATCTAAATTATTTCTTAATCCCAAAGACATAAACTTTAGTCTAAAGGTTCTCCTACTATTTTGTATGAATTGATAACCTCTACCTCCAATTCGAAGAATTACATTAATTCCTTAGCAGGTACTAGAATCCACACAGACTATATTTAGGCTCAAGTGTGGCTCGGCCAACTCTAGTGCATCCATAGGTAGGTTCATAACCAATTATTTTTTCAAATAATTTCTAGCAATTAAGTTTTGCCCCAGGCATCCCTTTAGCAGGCATATGGGGCCGCCACCAAAAATTTTGGTTAGGTCTAACCATTAATATGATGATAGCAAGTGCATCCAATAAACAGATGTCCAGACCTGAGTATGGCTCGACTAATCTGAGCATTGATCTGAAGGTACAATAAGATGGTCACATGATGAATGATAATTCTAATGTCTATAGACACTAGGCGTGTGGTGTCTCCAATGCCTATTTGGAATATTAGACTCATTATCATGCACCTTAATGAGACGCTATGAACAAGTTATCCCACAACTGTATCATTTTATGAACCTAATAATTTAGAAGATTTGATTTTATTAACCTGAGAATAAGAAAAGAAGTTGATCTGTAAGTTGTAAATCCTCCCACTGACTTCATCAAATCATGTAGAGGATTAGACACAAGCTGGTCTAAAGACACCTAAACCAGTCATGCTGATTAACCTTGATGACATGGGTCAGCTCAAATCAACTAGTGACCTAATTAAAACGTAATCTACCATGTTGGCCAGATAAGTAAGATCAGTGAGAGGGATGTGCCATTAACTCATCGTAGATGCATGTAGGTAAGTAGCTCTCAATTAAAAGTGACTTGATCGAATCTACCAGACTTATCTTAGATGCCAACTGGTTAATTAGTTTTGAGTTAGTCCATCAGAAGATTCAGGCTCAACCACGGAGCCATGATCATGGTCTATTTATTAAGGTCAAAAATATGGACTTAATCAAACTTCAACTATTGTGGTTGATCTAGAAAAATTTTGATCTAATCTAATTCAACTCTTGATTAGATTTAATCAATTTCTCTACTTGATCTATATTTGTTTCTAACCCTAGGTCTAACCTATTAGATGGATCTGATTCATATTAACCCTTTGCCCATCAATTTATGTGGTGTCTTAATGATCTTCAATTCTCAAATCTAGATCATTCAAACTTAATTAAAAATTAAGTGTATGAAATGTGTGTTTCAATTTGTAGAACTATTCTACTAGGATTACAAGTGAAGCATACCATATGTTTCAACTCATGAAAATAAATTTTCATAATATGTTTAACAATTAAACATGCATAGGTATGATCTAAACTTCATACATACATCACATGCATCATGACAACTTTTAGATCAATACTGATTACATCTAATGTAACATGCTATTTAGATTCTAAAATAATTTTATATCTAAATTTATCTTATTATAATAAATCAAAAATTACTTTAAATCTAATTTAAATATATTTATGATCAAAATAATTCATAAGAATCTATTCACTTTTCTTCTTTATGAAATCGAATCACAATGATACTCCTACACGTCATAAGAGAACCCATTAAATAGGTAAGAAAAAGAGATTAATCTCTTCAATCTCTTATGACTGGATAGTCTGGTGATCTCATGAGTCCAAGTATTAGACTACTAAGATCTGAAATCTAATTTCATATGTAATAACATACAATTTTGACAAAATAGTTTATGTCATGAACATGTTCTTAATCTTATCAATCATGTTCTTTATCTAATCTAATTAGATTTGATACATCATATACATTATATCAGATTTAAAACACATCTCATACTGATTATAAAATATCAATGTCAGATCTGATATTATATAAAAAATTAATTAGATGCAAACATGAACGTATAATGATAAAATTTCTGATTAAATCTATTTTGGCGTAGTGCTAAATTTTGTTAGAATTCAGATCTAAATATCCATCAAAATGGATCCACTTCAGATTTGAAATAAGTTTTACTTCATAATTGAAATAATAATATTAAAATTTTATTAAAATAAATTTAAAATAAATTTTAAATCAGGTTGTTATTCCAATAAAATTCAACAACAATAAAAATTCTATTATAACAAACTTATAACAACCTTAATCAACCATTGATTTGGTTCATCAAATCCAATTAAAATCAGATTAAAAATTATATTTAAATAGATTTAAATCAGATTTAATATCTAACAAAAAATTTTAATTACATACAATATGTAAATAATCCAAAAAAATTCAGTTATGCATCTATGTATCAAAGCCTGGCTCTGATACCAATTGAAGGGAAAGAAATCTGTTTCTTGTGGATAACCAGGGTTACATCTAAAATTTTTTTATAAATCTATATGCATAAGAATCAAATCCTTATCTAGATTATAGTAGAATTGGGGATCAAATCTCTAAAATCTGAATTGAACCTTCGCATAGGCCTGGAACTGCAGGCCCTCTATTTCACATGCACGCTAGGCAATGCAGGAAAGTGAAATGAATCTTCTGATCAAAGTACCTTCGCAAGGCCACCAAAGGAAAGAGAAGAGGTGCTGGTGTGATGCCTCACACCAGCAAAGGGGGATGCCCAAGGATAGCCTATGCTAAGAAGAAAAGGGCACGGCAAGGAGGAGGACACGCCAAAGGGAAGGGGTGCCCACTAGCCCTCATGCCTCTCTCTCTCTTTCTCTCTTTTCTCACTTTGATTGCTATGCATCCATAGGTAGAGACCCTCTCTATTTATAGATGATTCTCATGACCCAATAAGTATAGGACTTCTAATTCAAATATATTTTGAATCAATCCACTACTTATCAAAGAATGACTCTTACATGAGAAAGGATTGGCACCATACATGGAGCCCTCTTTGCACCCACTCCCACACCCATGTAGGATGCCCACAACCAACATCATACCAGGTGCTAGTCAGCCAAGGAGTGAGAGAGTCCCAGTAGAAGTAGGACTATAAGGATCTCATCCAAAAAGGGTCTAATTCGAATTCAATTCGAAGTTGGTTTAAAATAATTTCGAAAGGTTGTCAATCCTAAACTCTTTAAGACTTTTGGATCCCGTCTAACTTGAAATTTTGAATCCAATTAAGCCTAATTAATTCAGATTTAATTTAAAATTAATCAGTATTTAAATTTAATCTCTCATAGGCTTTTTGGATCATAGATCAAGAACTGTTCACCCCCGAGATTGAACCTGAATCTCATGTGTAGTGCTAGCTAAACATAATCAACTCTTCAATCTCATATGACCCATAACTTAATTCTTAATCAAGTTAGTTTATATGTTTAATCAAGTCAAGAACTTCCAAATTAGACATATAAACATAGGCCAATATTTTTCTACGTTGTCTGACTTATGTGCGTGACTCTATAGGTTCAAATATTAAGCTGATAGCACAGAAACTGATTCCTATACTAATTGAAGCTACCATCGAGTAATGGTTTTCGATGCCCGGATAGATCAAATTATTGCAAAAAAATATTTTAGAATCTATACATATGATTATCGTATAATTCATTCTTTTGATCTTGAATGCTCTAGGATGATCTAAGTTTAATTGTCAACCCAGTGAAGGGAAGAAAAATAGTTTCTCTTCAGATAGTCCACGTTGCATTTAAAATTTTTTTATTAATCTACATAAATAAAGATCAAATCCTTACCTGATTTGCAGCAAAATTAGAGATCAAATCTCTAAAAATCTAAAATAATAATTCATGAAGGCTTGGATGTGTAGATCTTCTACTTCGCATATACGACAGATGCCATAAAAAAGTAGGATGAACTCCGATCAAATCACCTTCACAATCTAATCAAACGAGGGATGAGAGGTACTGGTGTGACACCTCACACTAGCAAGGAGGATGCCCATAAGAGGGTCCACGGCAAGGGAGGAGGGGCGGCACCAAAGGGGAAAGGCCAAGGAGAAGAAGAAGGGCTTCTCTCTTCTCACGCCTCTCTTTCTTTCTCTTTTCTCTCAATCTAATTTGTTTGCTATGCATCCATAGGTAGAGGCCCTCTCTATTTATAGATAAATCCCATGACCCAATAAGTATATGACTCTTAACTCAAACATGCTTTGAATCAGTCCAATACTCATGAAAGAAGGATTCCTACATGAGATAGTATTGCCATCACATATGACAACCACATTGCACCCAATTAGGAAGCTTTCAGGTGTTGCTCAATCCACAAGAGAGGAGATTCTCAGTGCAAATAAGATTTTTCATATCTCTTTCAAAATGGAACTGATTCAAATTCAATTCGAAGCTGGTTCGAAATAATTTCGAAAGGCTATCAATTTCAAACTCTTTAGGACTTTTGTACTAAGTCTAACTTAGATTTTAGATCCAATTAAGTCTAATTAATTTAGATCTAATCTAAAATTAATCAACCTTAAATTTAATCTTTCATATACTCCATGGATCATAGATCAGAAACTATTCATCTATGGAATCGAACTTGAACCTCATGCGTAGTGCTAGCTAAACATAGTCAACTCTTCAATCTTGTTTGACCCATAACTTAATTCTCAATCAAGTTAGCTTATATATTCAATCAAGTCAAGTACTTTCAAATTGGATATATAAATATAAATCAATACTTTTCTATAGTGTCTGACTTATGTGTGACTCCATAGATTCAAACACTAAGCCGGTAACACAGGAATCAATTTCTGTACTAATTGAGATACAATCTAGCAATGATTCTTGATGTTCAGATAGATCAAATTATCGTAAAAAAATATTTCAGAATCCATACACATGGTTACCGCATAATTCATCCTTTTGATCCTAAATGCTCTAGGATGGTCTCAAGTTAACTGTCAATCGAGATTACTTCATCCACATTATATTTCAATCTTTCAAATCCATCTCATGGATTATCCTGATCAAGATTTTACTAAATTGAAATACAGTGATACATCAACTTCAATAATTCAGAGGGATCAAATCCATCTTGATCTACACACAGATTTCATAAATACTTGATTGTACCCAATAGCCTTCTATCACTATATTAAAAATACAGATAGTCTGACACTAAAGCATAGTGAGTTACTTGCAAGTCACTATAATGATCTCAAGTTTGAAGGATATTTATACCCATATGCTTAATGAGCAGTCTTAACAGTAGAATGCTCAGCAGGTGAGTCACCTATTCAGTGATGTACTCTTATATCTCACCTATATGTCATACTAGTATCACCACACTCTTTGGTTAAGAGGATACCAACTTATATGGTATTCAATGACTTTCACTCGATAAATATCATCATCCTGTAATGACGTATTATTTGATCGCGAACATGTTTAAGAACTATATGATAAATTCTCTTTTTATCGTACACTAACATAGTTTTAAGGACTTCATCATAGCATAAGAGTTCAAGAAAGATGTAACTTTATGATGAAAAGTACTAGAATAACTATTATTCATTTATCAATAATTCATATATAAAGATGAACTCAATCGTCATACGATTGATTTTAAGATATAATTTCTAACAACTCTCACTTGGATTAAAGCTAATCAGGATAGTATCTTATATCCATCTTTCATTTGAAATCATCAAACTCTTTGATCCTAAGAGCTTTAGTGAAGGGGTCGACTGGTTTTCCTTTCAGTCGATCTTTTGAAGCTCGACGTCACCTCGGTTCACGATCTCTCATACTAGATGATAGTGGCGTAGAACATTCTTGGTTCGATGATGTGACTTTGATTCTTTCGCCTGAGCTATGGTATTGGAGCTATCACAGTATAGTAGGACAGGACCATCAATGAAAGGTGTAACTCCTAGCTCGGTGATGAACTTCCACAACTACACCACCTCCTTTATAGCATCCGATGCAGCATTGTATTTCGCTTTGCATACAGAATCGGCCACAGTATATTGCTTGAAACTCTTTTAGTAAATAGCTCCTCCATTCAAAGTAAATATGTAGCCCGACACGCTTCTGCTGTCATCACAATCTGATTAAAAATTAAAATTAGTATATCCCATAAGTTTTAGGTCAGTATCTCCATAGATAAGCCATTGATCTTTAGCATTTCTTAAATATTTAAGAATTGCTTTCACAATCTTCCAATGCTTCTCATCCGGATCAAACTGGTACCTATTCACTATCCCTAGTGAATAGGCCACAACAGGCCTCATACATATCATAGTGTACATGATAGATCTCACTACTGAAGCATATGGTATTCAACTCATACGCTCACTCTCTTTAAGAGTTGTTAGATAATCTTTCTTGAAAAGAATAATTTTATGGCCTATTGAAAGATAGATTTTCTTGAAATTATCCATGCTGAACTGCTTCAACAACGTATCAATGTATGTAGATTAAGATAATCCAAACAACCTTCTAGATCTATCCCTATAGATCTTCATCCTTAGGATGTAGGATGCTTCTCCCAAGTCCTTCATGGAGAACTATGATGATAACCATAGCTTCACACTCTGCAAAGTTGGGACATTATTTCTTAGTAACAGTATTGTTAGATGTGTGCCCTAGATGCCAGATCGGTTGACACATTCCTGTATATAACTAAGGACAAATTTATAATTTTGACTATAAATGAATAAAAGGGTTATTCTTCTATCACATTGTGTATATTGTGTCTGTGATACATCTTTTGAGTTAGTGAAAACATAAATTTATATTTTCAAGAGTTAAAAATTTAAGGCATGAATTTACATAACTAACTCATAAATTGCTCCTGACCATAGGATCATCACGAGGATGGTGATCGATCCGGAAGGTTGGTATACAATCGCTTCCTTAGGGTAGATGAGTCTTGAGTCTATGGTGTGGAGATACCAGAGCGAGAGTATAGGTATTTGTTGAGAATGAGAGTACTGAGCGTGACCACCTCGAGCAGTCATAAGGAAGTCTACCTTCTCGTCGATGACTAGCTCGATGCTGCAGTTGTGTGTCTAGTTTTTTGACCTGAGGTGCATCGATGGTTCACCTTGAGTGTATTATAGTTTGACTACACCATAACTCAGTCTCCTAGCCATTCAAAACCCTGAGGTATATGTTGGCTGTAGCATATCCATTGTAGGAACCAGATCGCAACAAGATGGGATCTATCAACCTCGATAGATGAGAGAAGTAGTCCTATGATGATTGAAAGATCGAGTCCTTAAGCCTATGGCCATGGTAGAGTGAAATAATGAAAAAAAAAATTTCATTGGGTATCACATCGGACTCGAATCGATCGATTGATTCATATGACTGATGTTGGATTTGACGAGTTCACCTTAACCCTAATTCAGATGGGACTCATGATAGAGGAACTCAATCACACAGGTAGCTGCACCAAGAGGTTCATCTTCAGTTCTGATGGGTTACCACCATATACTGCTAGGTGTCAGTGGTGGATTTTGGGAGCAATTAGAATGATTTTGATGATCGATCATTCTAATTGTCTGAATCAGAAGAGTTCTGGTCCATCGAAAGAAGTTTCGATGATGTCGATGATGAGATCACGACATATCTCATTACCATACAAAATTGAACCTAACTAGATCACACAAACAAGGGTTAGGGTCTGAATATCATCAATTGGGCTACCCCAATTGATTTGGATAAGATCCAATTAGGTTCAAGGAAATCATGCTAGCACTCGATTGAGCCTAACTTTCTCCTCGTGTAATCTTTTCTGTCTCTACTGAGCCAAATGTGATCTGGCTCATCTAGAGAACCTTGGAAAGGTTTTTCTCAGTCTAATTAAAGCTTGTCTAGCTCAGAAAAGACTTGTTTTAATTCATGAGATAAATTTAAGACAACACCTGCTAATTTCTAGCACCTGCCAATTTCATTTTAGGACATCTGTCAAAAGTTGACATTTGGGTCTTAAACTAAAGAGAATTCAATGGAGGATTTTTGTGGAGTGTCCACATATCCAAACCACTTCAAATTGGATGCCATAATCAGATTATGGCATGAGCTCAATTGGATTTAAGTGGGTGCCCCAAATGGATAAGAACCAAAGAGTCCTGATAAACTTGGACTCTTTGGTGCCACCTTATTTGTGCTTATCCAATGTTGGTGCCAACATAGGAGAGAGCATTGGGGTTCTTATTTGATATGATTAGATAATATCACTCCACCAATCAAAATTTTTTCAGAATTTATTAGAATTTTTTGATTGGTCGAATGATGTGGCACTGCGCAGCATACAGGATCTATATAAACCCTGCTGCACCTAGGGTTTCAAGATAGAACTTATTTTATGTAAAAAAACCCATTAGATGCCACCCCCTCCCATCTTTTCCACATCCTCCCTGCTCTCCTTTCTTCCCTCTTCACATCCAAGAAGTTGGACGTTCATCTGGCAAAGGTACAAGGCATGGTGACGCCTGGAACAGAAGGCTACAGGACATCTTCGACAGGCTGCTGCTCCAACTTCAGAAGGAGTTCTGAAGTACTTCCAAATCAGATATTGATCTGATTTTTGGAGTGTAGAATCACAAGGAGAAGTTGTTCTAGATCCTACCTAAGTGGATACTGGTAGAGGCCAGGTACTTGCATGGCTACATCAGAACCTCAGGCAGTGCTGCGATCATCTATAGGATAATTAGATTATCCTTGAGGTATGTCTATATTTCTCATACTTTTAGATTTAATTTTAGATTTCAAATATTAGATAATAAAATTAGATCTAATAAATATTAGATCTGTAATAGTATAGGATAAAAATTTTAATTTATTCCATCCTAGATTTGATAAAATCTGGAAGATCCTACACAGGAAAAAAGTGGTTTTTCCTTCAAGTGGTATCAGAGCCAGATTGTTGGCTCTATTTCAGATCTATTTTAGATCTAATTTTAATTTTAATTTATTTGATATTAAATAATTTTAGATATCACATCAGATATGATAGGATCTAAAATCAAAATATTTAAAATTAAATCTAAGAAGATCTAATATGCATGAGATGCATAACTAGACTAGGATTAATTGAATCCATGAATAGTCTTAAGTTTTATATTTTAATGAGATTAAAATATGAATTGAATATAATTTATTATTGATTTTTTTAATGTTATAATTATTATTATCAGATCAGAAAATAAAAAATAAAATTTTAATTATTTTATAAAATTGATCTGTTGTATGCCTAGACTAGTTGTAGAATTGTTCTAGTAACTTATCTAGAATAGTTTTTATTTTGAATTATTTAATTTAAATTCTATTTTTTAAATATTACATATGATGTATCAGATCTAAAAATATGTTAATTAGATTAATTTTTGATACATGAGATGTATGCAAAGCATGTATTAGTTAGATCTTAAATTATATATGTGATATGTTAATTTAGATCTAACTAGTTTTATAGTTAAATTTATATTTCTGATTAAGATGTTCCTCATGACCGTCCGGTCATAAGAACAAAGTAGGATTTTAAGACCCTCTCTTCCCATTCAATGGTGTGTTCATATGACATGTAGGGGTGCCGCGCGTTCATCCTTAATCAAAAATCAAAACTTACTTTTCTGCAAAACCCTAGATCCTGAAACTCTAGGATTTATTTTACATGCTTTGTTTATGAATCCAACTTAATTAATGTATTGAGCTTATGAAATTAAGTTAGGTCTAAAATTGAGAATTTCAGATCTAAGAAATTTTCATAAGATTGGGTTCGGGCTTGGGTAGCTCAATTAGGTCTAGCGGTTGATCAAACTGAATCAAGAGTTAGTTAGGTGGGATCACGAAAGCTAATAATTGACCAACCTAATAGGATTAAGTCTGGATCAAGGTCGAATCACATTTAGATGTGACTCGATCAAGTTAAGACCTAATTTGGCTCAGTGGTTAGAGCCTAGATTGTAGACTAACTCAATTAGTTCTGGTTCGATAATTTGGTGTCTAAGGTAAGTTGGGCAGATACGACCGATTGATTTTTAATTGGGAGCTACTCGACTCAAATACGTTCTTGTCGAGTTAATGGCATATCCCTCCCATCGGTCTCACTTACCTGGCCATATGTGTCGACCCAGTTCTGATTTGAGGTGGCTAACAATTCGAGCTGACCCATGCCACTAGGTTAGTCATAATTATTATGACTATGTCTAGTCAAGTTTAAAGAGACCTAAATCAAATCTTCCTAAGAAAATATTAAGTCTAGGCCTTCCACCATTGTGGATGTGCGGGCTCTTCCCGGGGTTAATTGTTCTCGACTGGTTACAGTGGCTCAGTTGCACCAGAAAGATGCAACCATGTCCATTAGGCATTGGATGCTACGGATTAGAGGATGGGTTGGGCTCAATATTTTGAATACGGTGAGGGATCCAATCAAGAATCTAGTTCGTGCAAATGGTGGGTTTGGCTTAAATTGGAGCAATATCTTGGATATGGTGAGCTTCATGAATTAGAGATCAAGTTTTGGGTGCACCATGATTAGAGAATCATTGGATAAGAGTTATCCACTCATCAGTTGACCCATCACCAATAACTATTAGGTGAGGTGATGAGCCAGTCAGTGAGACTACACCACCCACTAGAAATCACTAATCATAAAGATTTTCACATCCCTACCAAGGGAGTGTAGGGATCTGAGAAAATAGTGGGAGCCTAATTTGTTTAAAAATAAAAAATCTTAAACAAATTGGTTGGGTCTGATTACAAAATCTAACTAGAAACTTTTGACTCTCTACAAAAAATATGTCTGCCTCAAACCCCCTGACCAAAATTCTAGACACTCATAGACTGACTGGACCAAATTTTAAAGACTGGTTGAGGAACTACAGAATTGTTCTGGGTTTCAAAAAATTGACTCATGTCTTAGACCAGGACCCAGCTGCCATGCCAGTACGTCTGACTGCTGAATAGAGAGCGTCTCTGAAAAAGTGGATGGATGATGATAACAAAGCCAAGTACTACATATTGGGTGCAATGTCTGATGATTTGCAGTGCCAACATGAAAATATTTTGACTACCCACCAAATGTTGGCTCACCTACAAGAGTTGTTTGTTGAACAGAGTCGCACAGCCAAGTATCAAGTCTGTCAAAGACTTTTTAAGGCCAAGATGCGTGATGGACAGTCAGTCCAAGATCATTGTTTGACAATGATCAAGGATCTTGAGGAGCTTGAGAAGCTCGATATCATCTTAGACAAGGATTTTTAGATTGATGTGATCCTTCAGTCCTTGTCCGATGCATATGGTCAGTTCATCATGAACTTCCATATGCATAAGATACAATGTACCTTGGCCGAGTTAATGAATATACTGATTACGGCTGAACTTTCAATGAAAGGTTCAAAAGGCTCAGTTCTTACTGTGGAGCGGACTTCTTCCCAAAGAAAGTCTTTTGGAAAGAAAAAGAAGTCCATGAAGAAGCAGAAGGTGGATGGCAAGAACAAGAAGACAGGACTGAAGAAGAAGGCTTCTGAAAAGGGAAAGTGTTTCCACTGTCAGTCAGAAGGCCATTGGAAGCAGAGCTGTCCTCAATACCTGGTCACCCTGAAGAACAAGAAGGATGGTCCTTCTGGAGGTATGCTCATTATCAAATCTAATCTTACGGTTTCTTCTGCATCCAGTTGGGTGCTTGACTTTGGTTCTAGTGCTCATTTGTGCACTTCTATGCAGGGTCTTAAGGAGAGCAGGAGGCTGAGGGATGGGGAGATGATCCTACGTGTCGGGAATGGAGCAAGAGTTACTATTGTGGCCGTAGGAACCTACCCTCTGCGATTACCGTTAGGATTAGATTTAGTTTTAAGAGACTGTTATTATGTGCCTGCAGCAAGCAGGAATTTGATTTCTGTTTCATGTTTAGCACAAGAAGGCTATGTGATTAGCTTTCATAAGGATCATTGTAATATCTTTTATGAAAATAATACAGTTGCAAATGGTTTTGTTATTAATGATCTCTATCAGTTACATGTTGATGTATCTATTTTTAATATTGAGCAAAATATGAATGCCATAGGAATTAAAAGGCCTAGAGATAGTCTAAATGATAAGTATCTGTGGCACCTAAGGCTAGGTCATATAGCGGAAGACAGAGTTAACAAATTGAAGAAATCTGGGCTACTGAGTTCGTTGACTTTCGAGTCATATCCAGTTTGTGAATCATGCTTTCAAGGCAAAATTGTTGGGAAATGTGTCCCAAAAAGCCAATCGTCAAGCTGTTGACGGTTGAGCAACCAAGTATTGTAATTGATTTGTTAATAAATAAAATATATTTGGCATTTTCATCATAAGCTTTCATCTTCTAATGAACTCCGTTGTTATGATGAAGTCCTTAGGACTATTTAAGTTCGATAAAGAGAGGATTTATCGATTAGTCTTTAAAACTGTTCACGACCAAATGATAGGCTGTTAATAAGGACGACAGCTTCTATCAAGCATAGGTCGCTGTAGGCCATATGGGTTGGTTGTCCTCTTAACCAAGGAGTGTGGAGACACTGGTATGGTATACAGGTGAGATGTAAGGGTACATCATCATTGAACGTGACCAACTCCAGAGTATTCTGCTGTCGAGAATATCTCTGATGGGATATAAGTATAAGTATCCCTTAGACCTGAGATCGCCTCAGTGACTTGCAAGCAACTCACTGTGCTTTGGTACTGGACTAACTGAATTTCTAATTCAGGGACGGAAGGCTTCTGGGCACAGCCAAGTACTTGCAAAGTCAGAGTGTGATCGAGATGGGATTGACCACTCCAAGAGTTGGAGAAGAATGAGTCGCTGTATTTCAATTTAGCAAAATCTTGGCCAGGGTAATCCATCAGATGGATTTGATATTTTGAAATACAATGTGGACAACCTGATCAGAGTTGACAGTTAAACTCTGAGGTGTCCTATGATCATTTTGGTCAAGGGGATGAATTATATGAAAACTATATCCGCATGGGTTCTAAGGATGTTGTTCTACACATTCGACCTATCCGATCGTCGGGTACCATTGCTAGATGATCACTTCGATTGGTATAAAAATTTATTCCTATGCTACCGACTTAGGTTTGGACCTATGAGGTCACACACATTAGAGTTCATGATCTAATCAGATGGTTGATCAACGATTAAAAATCATTCTAGGGTTAAATGATCAATACGATTGACATTTAACCCAGTGCAAGTGTTGCAGGAGGAACTATTAGCAATTCGATTGCTGATTGGCTTAATTTGATTAAGCCAATGGGCTGAGATTAAGTCTAATTAAATATGATTTAATTAGATTTGGTTTGGGCTTGATTGGATCAAGTCCAATTGGTTTATTGGATAAGCCAAGTGCAAGGAAAAACTAGTCCTAGTTCAACTAGGACTTGGGTCAATCTAATTTCTAATTTGATTAGAAAATTAAATCAGATTTAAATCTAATTTAATCTAATTAAATTAGGTTCTTAATTGGGTTAAGACCTATTTTAATTGGGTTGATCTAATTTTGATTTGATTTGGTTTGAGAAACCAAATTAAAACAAGTCATAAGACAGAATCCTAGTAAGACTAGGATTCCACCTTGCGCCACATAAGCCTTCTCCACGCCCTCTCTCTTATTCAACTCCAATCTCCACTTATTTTGTGTGACAAAAGCCCTCTCTCAGACCTCTCCCACGTTCACAAAAGGTCTCCTCTCTTCTTTCTTACATGGAAGGTGGTTTGGATCAAATCTAAAAGGAATAAGTTTGGATTTTGAATTCTATGAGATAGAGTTTTAGAAATCCAAAACTCTTTCAATTTTGCACCGAATTTATCCAAATTTCTTTTGAAATTTTCATGGCTTTTAGGGTATACATTGTGCACCCTTTTCTAGTGATCCATGCATGAAAATATGAAGGAGGTGCTCAAGAGTTGGGCGTCCCTTAACTTGCCATGTTTGGATAAGCCTTGACTAGGTGTTTGACCTAGACAAGGACTCTATCATATCTCTCTATATAAGATGAGCTTCTTCGTAAAATTTTAGGAGAAGTTAGAGATTTGAGATACCTTTGTGCCATCTAAAAATCAGAGAGAAATACCTTTAGGTCGTGGAGATATAAAAGATACAAGTTTGAGTGTCTAGAGAGAAAAACGTGAAGAAGAAGAGGGTCTTCTTCTTGGGTTTTTATTTTCATATCTTTCCTCCCTCCATCTTGAGTTTTCTGAGAGTGTCTCAGATCTGAAACTTCTCCTTCTACTTTCCATCTTTGGAAGAGTCCAAATCAAGAAGAAGGAGGTACCTGATCAACCATCAAAGAAGGATTAGCGTAGTACTAGCATACTGTGCTGATTTCCTGAAGCAGAACTTCTGATCGAGATTCGTGGGCTCGTGTGGATGACTCCTAGAGGCCGGATGCATGTGCGGCTTGCAACATCATCCTCAAGCCTAGATCAACAAGGTTAGAACGTCTAACTTGCAAGGTAATAGATCTGATCTATTGTTTAATACAAACATTAGATGTAGTATAGAAACATGTTGATATGATCAACATGTAGTTTATGCTATATTTATATATTTTAATTTTTGATTTAATGCTATGTAATAATCATGTAATAGGATCTTAGATCTAGGGATTTTCTGATCCTAGAAAATAAATTTTGAATTATTTTAGTCTTCCGCTGTATGATCTTGAAAAAGTTTCAAGATCTAACCCTGAAACCCTAGATCTGGTTCCTTCAAAAATGACCAAGCTCCCTTTTGTGGGACATGGGGAAAGGGCCATAGACCTACTTGCCCTAGTACATACGAATGTGTGCGGCCCATTTGATGTGCCGGCTAGAGGCAACTTTGTCTACTTCATTACCTTTACCGATGATATATCTAGGTACAGATATGTGTTTCTAATGAAACACAAGTCTGAAGCCTTTGAAAAGTTCAAAGAATTCAGACATGAGGTAGAAAAATAAACAAGAAAGCCCATTAAAGTTCTTCGATCAGATCGAGGAGGTGAATACCTTAGTAGAAAATTTCTAGACTATCTTAAGGACAATGGTATAGTCTCTCAATGGACTCCACCTGGAATGCCTCAACTCAACGGGGTTTCAGAATGGAGAAATCGGACCCTATTAGATATGGTCCATTCCATGATGAGCTTCATAGACCTCCCAAAATTTCTTTGGGGACATTATCTAATGACAGTAATTTATGTATTGAATAGGGTTTCCTCTAAAACCGTTCCTACCACATCGTATGAGATATGGCATGGTAAGAAGCCAAGTCTGAATCATCTCAGAATTTGGGGTTGTCCGGCTCATGTCAAGAGACAGCAGACGGACAAGTTAGAGTTTAGATCTTTTACAGCTCACTTCATAGGATATCCTAAAGAGTCATTAGGATATTATTTTTATATTTCAGAAGATCATAATGTGATTGTGAGTCGAAATGCTATTTTTCTTCAAAAATAGTTTATTCAAGATGGTGGCATCGGAAGAATAATTAAGCTCAAGGAGAATGTCTCCCAAGAGCAACGAGCTAAAGAACCTGAGGAACCTAATCAATCAAAAATAGTCCTAACACAACCTCTTCCACCTCATAGATCGACTAGGGTTTCCCATCCTCCTGAAAGGTACTTAGGTACCATACAAAAAGATGTAGAGAAAATGTTCCTCATGAGAAATGAGGTCCATGGTGATGATCCCAAGACCTATGATGAGGCGATATCAGATATCGACTTCGAGAAATGGTTAGAGGCAATGAGATCAAAAATTGACTCGATGCACTCAAACCAAGTCTGGACCTTGGTAGATCCACCTGAAGGTATTGTACCTATTGGGTGTAAATGGATCCTCAAGAGAAAGATAGGTGCAGATAGGAATGTGGAGACATTCAAGGCTAGGCTCGTAGCGAAAGGTTATAGTTAGTGCGAAGGCATTGACTCTTAGGATACCTTCTCGCCCGTAGCCATGCTAAAATCCATCCGCAAATTGCTTGCTGTTGCAGCCTATTTCGATTATGAAATATGGTAGATGGATGTGAAAACGACATTCTTAAATGGATATCTTGAGGAAGATATCTATATGGAACAGCCGCTTGATTTCACATCCAGTGATGATGATCACAAGGTCTGCAAACTGCAAAGGTCCATTTATGGACTTAAGCAAGCATCTCGGAGTTGGAATACTCGTTTCAATGATGTGATCAAAATATTTGGTTTCATCAAGAACGAGGAGGAACCATGTGGTCAATGGGAGCACAGTTGTCTTCCTCGTATTGTACGTGGATGACATCCTCCTAATTGAAAATGACATTCCCATGTTGACCTCAGTCAAAGTATGGTTGTCTAAGGAGTTCTCTATGAAAGATCTAGGAGAGGCATCCTTTATACTGGGTATTAAGGTCTATAGAGATAGACCAAATAGGATGATGGGACTTTCACAGAAGATGTACATAGTGGAGGTGCTAAAAAGATTTAGCATGGATAACTCCAAAAGAGGTTTATTGCCTTTTAGACATGGCATTCATCTCTCCAAGAAGATGTGCCCTAGCACACCTGAGGAGATTGAACACATGAGCAAGATCCCTTATGCTTCGACAATAGGGAGCCTCATGTATGCCATGCTATGTACACGACTTGATATAGCCCATGCTGTGAGTGTCACAAGCAGATATCAGTCGAATCCAGGCGAAGAGCACTGGACTTCTGTGAAATGTATCCTTAAGTACTTGAGAAGGACTAAGGATATATTTCTAGTCTTTGGGAATGGAGAACTCCAGATTCAGAGATTTACAGACTCAGACTTTATGTCTGATATAGATGATCGAAAGTTGACATCTGGGAGTCTGTTCATTTGCAATGATGGTGCAGTTAGCTGGAAGAGTTTCAAGCAAACGATAATTGCAGATTTCACCATGGAGGCAGAGTATATTGCTGCATCGGAAGGTGCAAAAGAGGTATTCTAGTATAAGAAGTTTGCCGCAGAGCTTGGAGTGATGTCATCGGATGCCATCCCTCTTTACTGCGACAATAATGACGCCATAGCCCTAACTAAGGAGCCAAGGTCTCACCAGAAGTCTAAGCACATCGAGCGGGGATTCCATCTGATCCGTGATTACCTCGAAAAAGGTTATGTCGAGGTCAAGAGAGTCGACTCCATAGACAATATGGCAGATTCGCTAACTAAGCCATTGGGCCAACAGAAGATTGAAGCCCACCTTGAGAAGATGGGACTTAGATAGGTAGCCAATTGGCATTAGGTCAAGTGGGAGTTTGTTAGATGTGTGCCCTAGATGCCAGATCGGCTGACACATTTCTGTACAGAACTAAGGGCAAATTTATAATTTTGACTATAAATGAATAAAAGAATTATTCTTCTATCACATTGTGTACATTGTATCTGTGATACATCCTTTGAGTTAGTGAAAATATAAATTCATATTTTCAAGAGTTGAAAATTTAAGACATGAATTTACATAACTGACTCATAAACTGCTCCTGACCATAGGATCATCATGAGGATGGTGATCGATCCAGAAGGTTGGTGTATGATCGCTTCCTTAGGGTAGATGAGTCTTGAGTCTACAATGTGGAGACACCGGAGCAAGAGTACAGGTATTCGTTGAGAACGAGAGTACTGAGCGTGACCACCTCGAGTATGTTGGGAATAGTATCCCAAAGCCAATCATCAGTCTGTTAATAGTTGTGCTCATTTTTATATATGTATATGAATTATGAATTAATAAAAATTATTTTGGCATTTTTCATCACAAAATATTTCATCTTCTAATGAACTCCTATGTTGTGGTGAAGTCCTTAGGATTATTTAGACTCGACAAAGGAGGATTTGTCGTTTAGTCCTTAAATCTGTTCGCGACCAAATGATATGTTGTTACCAAAGATGACAATGTTTATTAAGCATAGGTCATTGTGTGCCATATAGGTTGGTTGTCCTCTTAACCAATGAGTGTGGAGACACTGGTATGGCATACAGGTGAGATGTAAGGGTACATCTGCACTGAATGTGACTGACTCCGGAGCTATTTCTGCTGTCAAAATTTGCTACCGATGGAATATGGATATAAATATCCCTCCGACCTGAGACCGCCATGGTGACTTGCAAGCAACTCACTGCACTTAGGCACTGGACTACCTGAATTTTTAATTCAGTGATGGAAGGCTGCTAGGTGTAGTCAAGTACTTGACTTGTCAGTGCGTGTGTCAAGATGGGATTGACCACTCTAGTTTAGGAGCTGTGTACAATCGTATTTCAATTTAGTAAAACCTTGGCCAGGGTAGTCCTTGTGAGAAGTCACAGGACTGTTTGAGTTGAGCACGATTCGGATGATCTGATCAGAGTTGATAGTTTAATCCTGAGTCATCCTTAACATAGGGGTCAAAAGGATGAATTATACAGTAACCATATTCATGTAGGTTCTAAGTGTTGCGATTATGACTATTTGACCTATCCGAACGTTGGGTACCATTGCTAGATGGTCACTTCGATTAGTATGGGAATTGGTTCCTGTGCTACCGGCTTAGGTTCGAACCTGCGGGGTCACACACATTAGAGGTTCCTATCTGATCTGATAGTTGGTGTAGAATCCTATATGTTTGGGACTCAGTGATCAAGAATCAAGATTCTCTAATCATGAGTTCCACACATTATGGGTACCAGGGTCAAGAGTCCCACTGGTTGGGACTTTTCGATCAGGGTTACATATCGATGAATTCTGATGTCCGATTGCCCATCGAATTTGGACTCAATTTTTATGAGAGGTTTAATTAGTGATTTGATCACTAATTAACTCAATTTGATTGAGTAATTATTTTTAGATCAAGTCCAATTGAATTGGATTCAGTTGGGTTTGACCCGATTAGGTTAAGAGTTGACCTAATCATCGAGATGGTTTGGTCCCTGATTTGATCAGGGGTTGGGCTTAGTCAATTTTTGATTTGATTAAGATTTTATTAAGCCTAATTAAGCCTAATTAAGTTGGGTTTAAATTAGTCTAATTGGACCTAACTTATTTGGTTCAATTAGGTTGGTTTAAATAATTAAACCACCTTGACCCAATCTCCATGCGCCACCTCACTTCCATTGCACCCATTTGAATTCATGAGAAGGAACTTCTCATGAATTTTTTTCTCACACCAAGCCCTCTCCATGCCCCACTTTAATGTGCCAAATGAATGGATAAGGATGATTGGTTGGCCATTCAAATTCAAAATAAAGTTTGAATTTGAATGGGCAATCAATCTTATCCCTTTTTTTACGCCCCATTTATTACATGAGAAAAGGTTTTTCACGAAATCACTCCATACACAATTTAAGCCATGCCTCATGCCTTTAGTGGATAAGTGATGAGTTGGTGTCCATTTGAATTCAAAATTTGATTTGAATTCAAATGTGCAATTACTCATCTTTATCCTTTCTTTTGGATAAGATGTTTGACGTTGCTATAAAAAAGGAGGAGAAGAGTGGGGCATGAAAGAAGAAGACTTTTGGAGAAAAATTTTGGGGCGTGAGAAGTCTTGTGCATGAGAAGGAAGTCCATATCCTTCCAAGAGAAAAAGAAAGAAAAGAAAGAAAAGTGGGTGCAAGGTTTCCGGTGAGTTTCCTAAAGTTTTAGCCTGGGGTTCGGGAAGTGAGAAAGTGAGCTATGAGTGTCGTAAGCCCATAAAATCTCAGAGAGATCTTCAACATCCTCTCAAGCACATCTGTTGATGATCTAAAGTATCTAAAAAATCGACAGACATCGATCGAAGGAGTTCGATCAGCATCGACGATCAAAAGGGCTCTACAACGAGCTAGCACTCGTGAGGAGTCGATCAGACCGAAAGCTTCGTGTGGATGATCTATAGAGACCAGACATGCTGTGTGACTGCATCACGATGATCAGACTCTCCTGATAGTGATTAGATTGCGGTGATCTACTATCCACACAAAGGTATTGTGTTCTGAACACATTACAGTAAAGTGTTTACTGTTCGAATTTGAATTTCAAATTTAAATGCATGCATGCTATATATCATATTTAGATCCTAGTATAGAGTAAATTTATATTAATTAATTAGATTAATTAATATTTTTCTACTATAAAATCATAATTTTGAATAGATTTTAAAATTACCATTTTACCCCTGCACTGATTTTCCCCAAAAATGGTATTAGAGTGGGTTCTTAGATATGATATATATATTTGCATGCGTAGATTAAGTTGTAATCTAAAAGTTTAAATTTAAAATTTGAAATTCAAAATTTAAAATTTGAATTTTGAAAGATGTTCGAAATTCAAAATTTAAAAATTTGAAATTCAAAATTTGAAATTTGAATTTTAAAATTTGAAATTCAAAATTCAAAATTCAAAATTTGAAATTTGATTGAAATTTCAAATTTGAAATTCAAAATTTAAAATTCAAAATTCAAAATTTGAAATTTGAAATTCAAAAATTTGAAATTTGAAATTTATTTAAAATTTGAAATTCATAATTTAAAATTTGAAATTTAAAATTTGAAATTTAAATTTTGAAATTGGTATATTTAGATATACTTGATCCAAGTAGCAAGTAATCGAATTGGGTTGGTTGCCATGGCTGTCCGATCATAGGAGAAAAGCAGGGTTTAAAGGCCCTCTCCTCCCATTCGATGGGGTCTCCTATGGTGGTAGGGGTGCCGCTGCAATTATATCCCATGCAGATGAAGTAGCGAAAGGAATTAATTGTAAAGGTTCAATTGTGAAATTTATCATGAATGTGTTAGATTAGATCTAAAGGAATATTCATTATTTATTTTGATTGAGTTATTTTCTGTTATGTAATTAGCAATAGGATTGCTATTTATGAAATGTGCTGATCTATTTGTGAAATGAGTCAACATATTTGGTGAACAGAAAATAAAACCTTTCAAATTTAAAAATTATTTTTGAAATGCCAAACCCTGACCCATCAATCCAAATACTTAATTAAAAGAATTAAGTGTTGTCTAGTAGGTCTAGAATTGTGAATTAAGACCTAAGATAATTGCATAAACTTGTGGGTCAATGGGTTAGATGGATTAGGTCCATAATTGGGTTAGACCTAAGGTTAGCTTAAAGAAATAGACTAAATTAGAGTAATTGGTCAAATCTAATCAAAAGTTGAATTAGATTAGGTCAAGGATACTCTAGACTCAATTCCAATAGTTCTAGTTGAATGGGTCCATGTCTTTAACTAGACCAAGATGGACTTAATTCATGGCTACGTGGTAGAACCCTATTTTCTAAGTTGATCAAATTAAAACTAATGAACCGGTTGGTGTCTAAGGTAAGTTTGGCAGTTTGACCAGTGATTTTTAAGCGGAAGCTACTCGTAGTGACTTGATCTCTGATGAGTTAATGGCTTATCCCCATCACTGATCTCACTTACTTGGCCAACCTGGTGAATTAGATTTTGATCAGATCACTTGGTGATTAGGGCTCACCCATGTCATTAGGTAAATCAGTTTGACTGATTTAGGTGCTCCTAATGCCAGCTTTAATTAAATCCTTTTTAATCTGACTTGATGAAGTCAGTGGGAGGATTGAAATTGGCTGGATATTTTCTTCTCATCTATCCTTTAATAAAATCCTCAAAAAATTATTAGGTCCCTAAAAATGATTAAGTTATATTGATAACTAAGTCATAGCCTCCCATTAAGTGAGTGATAATGAGTCCATTAGTTTAATAATCATTGGAGGCCCAAAGGCTTGGTGCTTATTGACTAATGGAATTATCATTCATAATATGATAATTTGGTTTAAGTCTTTCTGATGGTGGTCAGGTTGGCCGGCCAAAGTCAGGCCTGATCATTTATTGGTCCGATTCACCAAATCAAATCATGTTAATGGTTGGACCTAACCAGATCTTTTTCAGTGGAGGCCAAAGCCTACTGATTAGGTTCTGGGGCAAAATAAATTACTAGAAGTTGTTTAGAGAAACAACTGGTTATGAACCTACCCATAGATGCACATGGGTTGACCAACCAAAGTTGGACTCGTGTGTAGTCTGTGTGGATTCTAGTACCCACTAAGGAATTAAAGTAATTCCTCGAATTAGAGGTTGAGGCTACCAGTTCGTAAAAATACTGGGAGAAACTTTAGACTAAAGTCCAAGTCTTTAGTATTTAAAATTTATATACTAATAGAGGTCTGGTTTTTCTTTATGCAGCTATGGCCACTACCCTATTGCTCCGGTCATTATTAGATAATGACAAGCTCATGGGACCTAATTTTGATAGCTGGTATCGAAAATTAAAAATCGTCCTTGAGCATGAGCGGATCCTTTATGTAGTAACGGATCCGGCACCTGAGGAGCTAGCCCCGAACGTTAGAGGGACGGTCCGAGACACTTATCAGAAGTGGCTCAACGACCGCACCACTGTTCGGTGCATAATGCTGACGACAATGAATGATGAGTTCAGCCGCAGGTTCGAGAATGCCCAGCCCTAGGAGATGCTTCAAATGTTGAACGACTCCTTTGGCATGCCTGAGACGTTGAAAGGCACAAAACTAGTTATGCCATTTTCAATGCTTGGATGAGGGATGGAGCCTCAGTCACTGATCATGTACTGTACATGATCGAAATGATTGAGCGCCTAAGTAAACTGGGCTTTCCCTTGCACGAGCAGCTCGGTAAGGATGTGATCCTTAATTCATTGCCCAAGTCCTTCCTCTCCTTCCTTACTCATTTTCAGATGACAAAGCCTGCAGTGAACTACCACGGCTTGTTGGGGTTGCTGTAGAACATTGAGAAGGATCACCAACTCCATAAGGAGTCGGTGAATGTTGTGGGAGGGTCTTCTTCTGGTCGTCGACCCTTTAAGAAAGGGAAGAAGAAGAACAAGAAGAAGAAGAATAAGAAGGTGCAGCTGCATGCTGGGATGTCTGCACAGGGTCAGACCAAGAAGTGCAAGCCCGACCAGAGCCAGGCGGAGTGCTTTTTTTGCAAGAAGCAGGGGCACTGGAAGAGGAATTGTCCTCTATACATTGCCTCCTTGGATTCAAACAGGCCGAAGAAGAAGCAAGGTACTTATATGATAACACCTTGCAACTTTTCCATTTGTAATACTACTGCCTGGGTATTGGATACCAGAAGTCCTTATCATATTTGCAATTTGATGAAGGGTCTGCAGGTCAGTAGGAGATTTGATGAAGGCGAGAGATTCCTGAACGTTGGAAATGGAAGCAAAGTTTCAGTTCTAGCATTAGGAATCATGAACCTTGTAATCAATTCTCGAAACATAATTCTGAGTGAATGTCACTATTATCCAAGCTTTTTATTAAATATTATTTCTGTAGGCCTTTTGGCCATGAACGATTATCAATTTTTAATAAAAGAAAATGTTTGCAATATCATTTTGAATGGTGTTACAATATTTGTTGGACAATTTAATAATATAATTTACTTTCT
Organism: Elaeis guineensis; assembly: GCF_000442705.2. NCBI lineage: Eukaryota > Viridiplantae > Streptophyta > Magnoliopsida > Arecales > Arecaceae > Elaeis > Elaeis guineensis. The sequence goes on along the minus strand of NC_025998.2, from coordinate 54,122,356 downwards.
ATCACAAATTATTAATGTGGTTCAAACCTTCGGTAAATGCCCTAGAATAGATAATGTGTCAGAAGTCTACCTTTGGCACTATTGGCTAGGTCATATCAATAAGAATAGGATAAACAGGTTGGCTCAAGAAGGAATTCTTGAAGTAGGTGATTGTGAATCACTTCCAACTTGTAAGTCCTGTCTTCTTGGTAAAATGACCAAATCACCTTTTATTGGAAAAGGTGAACGAGCCAGTGAACTCTTGGGTCTGGTACACTCTGATGTATGTGGACCCATGAGCTCAAGTGCAAGAGGTGGATATTTCTACTTCATAACCTTCACAGACGACCTATCGAGGTATGGGTATGTCTATTTAATGAAGCATAAATCGGAGTCGTTTGAAATGTTTAAACTATTCTGAAATGAGGTAGAAAAATAAACTGGAAAGTGTATTAAAACTCTTCGATCTGATCGAAGAGGTGAATACCTTTCCAATGAGTTTCTGATATATCTTGGGGAGAATGAGATTCTCTCTCAATGGACTCTTCCTAAAACACCACAGCATAATGGTGTGTCTGAAAGGAGGAATCGGACATTGTTGGATATGGTTCGATCCATGATGGAGTTTGCTGGTCTGTCGATCTTCCTTTGGAGATATGTGCTCGAATCGGCTTGTTACCTTCTAAATAGAGTTCTGAGTAAGTCTGTAACCAAAACGCCATATGAGATATGGATAGGACGTAAGCCAGTACTCTCGCACCTTAGGGTTTGGGGGTGTCCGGCTTATGTTAAACAATTAATTACGGACAAGCTAGGACCTAGGTCTGACAAGTGTAATTTTATAGGGTACCCAAAAGAGATCAAAGGGTATTACTTCTACCTAGCTGATGAGCAAAAAGTGTTTGTCAGCCTTAAGGCAATCTTTTTGGAAAAAGAGTTCCTTGGTGAAGGGACTGTTGCCTCTAAGGTCGAACTTGACGAAGTTCGACAGGTGAAAAAACTGACACAAGTTGCTGAACCTGAACCGAATTTGATTAGATCAGATTCGGAGCCCATTGTTCAAGCACCCTTAAGGCGATCTGGTAGAGTACCACGTCAACCGGATAGATACTATGGTTTCTTGATCCGAGACTATGATCCTATCGAACTTGATGAAAATGATGAGGATCCGATCACCTACATGGATGCAATGTAGAGACCCGACTCTGAGAAATGGCTAGAAGCCATGAAATCCAAAATAGAGTCCATGAAGGTCAACGATGTGTGGACATTGGTTGACCCACCCGAAGGAGTAAAACCCATAGGGTGTAAGTGAAGGAAAAACTGCCTTTTTCCTGTATAGGATCTTCCAGATTTCATCAAATCTGGGGTGGAATAAATTTTAAATTTTTATCCTATGCTATTTCAGATCTAATATCTATTAGATCTAATTTTATTATCTGATATTTTAATTTCAAAATTAAATCTAAAAGTATGAGAAACATAGACATACCTCAAGGGTAATCTAATTACCCTGTAGATGATCGCAGCACTGCCTGAGGTTCTGATGTAGCCACGCAAGCACTTGGCCTCTACCAATATCCACTTAGGTAGGATCTGGAATGTATTCTCTTCATGATTCTATGCTCCAAAAATCAGATCTAAATCTGATTAGGAAGATCTTCAAAAGTCTTCCTGAAGTTGGAGCAGCAGCCTGTCGAAGAAGTCCTGCAGCCTTCTGTTCCAGGCATCACCACGCCTTGCACCTATGCCAGATGAATGTCCAACTTCTTGGATGTGAAGAGGGGAGAAAGGAGAGAAGGAAGGATATAGAGAAGAGGGGAGGGGATGGCAGCCAATGGGGTTTTTGCACAAAACAAGTTCTGCCCCGAAACCCTAGGTGCAGCAGGGTTTATATAGACCCTATATGCTGCGCAGTGCCACATCATTCGACCAATCAAAAAATTCCAATAAATTTTGAAAAAATTTTGATTGGTGGAGTGATGTCATCTGATCATATCAGATAAAAATCTCCATGCTCTCTCCTATGTTGGCGCCAACAATGGATAGGCTCAAATAAGGTGGCACCAAAGAGTCCAAGTTTATCAGGACTGTTTGGTTCTTATCCATTTGGGGTGCCCACTTAAATCCAATTGGGCTCATGCCATAATCTGATTATGGCACCCAATTTGATTAGGTTTAGGCATGTGGACACTCCACAAAATTCCTCCAATAAGTCCTCTTCAGTTTAAGACCCATATGTCAACTTTTGATAGATGTCCTAAAATAAAATTGGTAGGTGCTAGAAATTAGCAGGTGTTGTCTTAAATTCATCTCATGAATTAAGACAAGTCTTTTCTGAGCTAGACAAGCTTCATTTAAACTGAGAGTAACCTTCCCAAGATTCTCTTGATGAGCCAGATCACATTTGGCTCAGTAGAGACAGAAAAGATTATACGAGGAGAAAGTTAGGCTCAATCGAGTGCTAGCACGATTTCCTTAAACCTAATTGGATCTTATCCAAATCAATTGGGCTAGCCAATTGATGACATTCAGACCCTAACCCTTGTTTGTGTGACTCAGTTAGGTTCAATTCTGTATGGTAATGAGACATGTCGTGATCTCATCATTGACATCATCGAAACTCCTTTCGATGGACCAGAACTCTTCCGATTCAGATAATTAGAATGATTGATCATCAAAATCATTCTAATTGCTTTTAAAATCCACCAGTGACACCTAGCAGTATATGGTGGCAACCTATCAGAACTGAAGATGAACCTCTCGGTGCAGCTACCTGTGTGATTGAGTTCCTCTATCATGAGTCCCGACTGAATTAGGGTTAAGGTGAACTCGTCAAACCAAACATCAGTCATATGAATCAATCGATCGATCCGAGTCTGATGTGAAACCCCAATGGAAAACTCTTTTTCATTATTTCACTCTGCCATGGCCATGGGCTTAAAGACTCGATCTTTCGATCACCATAGGACTACTCCTCTCATCTACCGAGGTTGATAGTTCCCATCTTGATGCGATCTGGTTCCTACAATGAATATGCTACAGCCAACATACACCTCAGGGTTTTGGATGGCTAGGAGAGCGAGTTATGGTGTAGTCAAACTATAACACACTCAAGGTGAACCGACAATGCACCTCAGGTCAAAGAACTAGACACACAACTGCAGCATCGAGCTAGTCATCGACGAGAAGGTAGACTTCCTTATGACTGCTCGAGGTGGTCACACTCAATACTCTCATTCTCAACGAATACCTGTACTCTCGCTTCGGTGTCTCCACACCGTAGACTCAAGACTCATCTACCCTAAGGAAGCGATCGTACACCAACCTTCCGGATCGATCACCATCCTCGTGATGATCCTATGGTCAGGAGCAGTTTATGTGTTAGTTATGTAAATTCATGCCTTAAATTTTCAACTCTTGAAAATATGAATTAACATTCCCACTAACTCAAAAGATGTATCACAGACACAATGTACACAATGTTATAGAAGAATAATCCTTTTATTCATTTATAGTCAAAATTATAATTTTGCCCTTAGATATGTACATGAATGTGTCAGCCAATCTGGCATCTACGGCACACATCTAACAAACTCCCACTTGACCTAATGCCAATTGGCTACATATCTAAGTCCCATCTTGTCAAGGTGGGCTTCGATCTTCTGTTGGCCCAATGGCTTAGTTAGCGGGTCTGCCACATTATCTGTGGAGTCGACTCTCTTGACCTCGACATAACCCTTTTCGAGGTAATCACAGATCAGATGGAATCATCGCTTGATGTGCTTGGACTTCTGGTGAGACCTTGGCTCCTTTGCTAGGGCTATGGCGCCATTATTATCGCAGTAAAGAGGTATGGCATCCGATGACATCACTCCAAGCTCTGTGGCAAACTTCTTATACCAGAATGCCTCCTTCACAGCTTCCGATGCAGCAATGTACTCTGCCTCCATGGTGGAATCTGCAATCACCATTTGCTTGGAACTCTTCCAGCTAACTGCACCACCATTACAAATGAACAGACTCCCAGATGTCGACTTTCGATCATCTATATCAAACATAAAGTCTGAGTCTGTATATCCCTGAATCTGGAGTTCTCCATTCCCAAAGACTAGAAACATATTCTTAGTCCTTCTCAAGTACTTAAGGATACATTTCACAGAAGTCCAGTACTCTTCACCTGGATTCGACTGATATCTGCTTGTGACACTCACAGCATGGGCTATATCAGGTTGTGTACATAGCATGGCATATATGAGGCTCCCTATTGTCGAAGCATAAGGGATCTTGCTCATGCATTCAATCTCCTCAGGTGTGCTAGGGCACATCTTCTTGGAGAGATGAATGCCATGTCTAAAAGGCAATAAACTTGTTTTGGAGTTTTTCATGCTAAATCTCTTTAGCACCTCCTCTATGTACATCTTCTGTGAAAGTCTCAGCATCCTATTTGGTCTATCTGTATAGACCTTAATATCTAGTATAAAAGATGCCTCTCCTAGATCTTTCATAGAGAACTCCTTAGACAACCATATTTTGACTGAGGTCAACATGGAAATGTCATTCCCAATTAGGAGGATGTCATCCACGTACAATACGACGAAGACAACTGCGCTCCCACTGACCTTTTTGAACACACATGGTTCCTCCTCATTCTTGATGAAACCAAATATTTTGATCACATCATTGAAATGAGTATTCCAACTCCGAGATGCTTGCTTAAGTCCATAAATGAACCTTTGCAGCTTGTAGACCTTGTGATCAATATCACTGGATGTGAATCCAAGCAGCTGTTCCATATAGATATCTTCCTCAAGATGTTCATTTAAGAACTCCATTTTCACGTCCATCTGCCATATTTCATAATCGAAATAGGCTGCAATAGCAAGCAATGTGCGGATGGATTTTAGCATGGCTACGGGCGAGAAGGTATCCTGATAGTCAATGCCTTCGCGCTGACTATAACCTTTCGCTATGAGCCTAGCCTTGAATGTCTCCACATTTCCATCTGCACCTATCTTTTTCTTGAAGATCCATTTACACCCAATAGGTACAATACTTTTAGGTGGATCTACCAAGATCCAGATTTGGTTTGAGTGCATCGAGTCAATTTCTGATCTCATTGCCTCTAACCATTTCTCAGAATCGATATCTGATATCGCCTCATCATAGGTCTTGGGATCATCACCATGAACCCCATTTCCTGTGAGGAACATTTCCTCTACATCCTCTTGTATGGTACCTAAGTACCTTTCAGGAGGATGGGAAATCCTAGTTGATCTATGAGATGAAAGAGGTTGTGTTAAGACTGGTTCTAATTGATTGGGTTCCTTAGGTTCTTTAGCTCGTTGCTCTTGGAAGACATTCTCCTTGAGCTTAATTATTCTTCCGATGCCACCATCTTGAATAAACTATTTTTCAAGAAAAATAGCATTTCGACTCACAATCACATTGTGATCTTTCGGAATATAAAAATAGTATCATAATGACTCTTTAGGATATCCTATGAATCGAGCTTTAAAAGACCTGAACTCTAACTTGTCCGTCTGCTGTCTCTTAACATGAGTCGGACAACCCCAAATTCTGAGATGATTCAGACTTGGCTTCTTACCATGCCATATCTCATACGGTGTGGTAGGAACGATTTTAGAGGGAACCCTATTCAATACATAAATTACTGTCATAAGACAATATCCCCAAAGAAAATTAGGGAGGTCCGTGAAGCTCATCATGGAATGGACCATATCTAATAGGGTCCGATTTCTCTGTTCTGAAACCCCGTTGAGTTGAGACATTTCAGGTGGAGTCCATTGTGAGACTATGCCATTGTCCTTAAGATAGTCTAGGAATTCTCGACTAAGGTATTCACCTCCTTGATCTGATCGAAGAACCTTAATGGGCTTTCCTGTTTGTTTTTCTACCTCATATCTGAATTCTTTAAACTTTTCAAAGGCTTCAGACTTGTGTTTCATTAGAAACATATACCCGTACCTAGACATATCATCAGTAAAGGTAATAAAGTAGACAAAGTTGCCTCTAGCTGGCACATCAAATGGGCTGCACACATCCGTATGTACCAGAGCAAGTAGGTCTGTGGCCCTTTCCCCATGTCCCACAAAAGGGAGCTTGGTCATTTTGCCTTGAAGGCATGATTTACAAACTGGATATGACTCAGAAGTCAATGGACTCAGTGGTCTGGATTTCTCCAATTTGTTAACCCTGTCTTCCGCTATATGACCTAGCCTTAGGTGCCACAGATACTTATCATTTAGACTATCTCTAGGCCTTTTAATTCCTATGGCATTCACATTTTGCTCAATATTAAAAATAGATACATCAACATGTAACTGATAGAGACCATTAATAACAAAACCATTTGCAACTTTATTGTTTTCATAAAAAATATTACAATGGTCCTTATGAAAGCTAATCACATAGCCTTCTTATGCTAAACATGAAACAGAAATCAAATTCCTGCTTGCTGCAGGCACATAATAACAGTCTCTTAAAACTAAATCTAATCCTAACGGTAATCGCAGAGGGTAGGTTCCTACGGCCACAGCATTAACTCTTGCTCCATTCCCGACACGTAAGATCATCTCCTCATCCCTCAGCCTCCTGCTCTCCTCAAGACCCTGCATAGAAGTGCACAAATGAGCACTAGAACCAGAGTCAAGCACCCAACTGGATGCAGAAGAAATCGTAAGATTAGATTCGATAATGAGCATACCTCCAGAAGGACCATCCTTCTTGTTCTTCAGGGTGGCCAGGTATTGAGGACAGTTTCGCTTCCAATGGCCTTCTGACTAACAGTGGAAATACTTTCCTTTTTCAGAAGCCTTCTTCTTCGGTCCTATCTTCTTGTTCTTGCCATCCACCTTCTACTTCTTCACAGACTTCTTTTTCTTTCCAAAAGATTTTCTCTTGGAAGAAGTCTGCTCCACAGTAAGAACTGAGCCTTTTGAACCTTTCATTTAAAGCTCAGCCGTAACCAGCATATTCATTAACTCGACCAAGGTACATTGCATCTTATGCATATGAAAGTTCATGATGAACTGACCATATGCATCGGACAAGGACTGAAGGATCACATCAATCTGAAAATCTTTATCTAAGATGATACCAAGCTTCTCAAGCTCCTCAAGATCTTTGATCATTGTCAAACAATGATCTTGGTCTGATTGCCCATCACGTATCTTGGCCTTAAAAAGTCTTTGACAGACTTGATACTTAGCCGTGTGACTCTGTTCACCAAATAACTTTTGTAGGTGAGCCAACATTTGGTGGGTAGTCAAAATATTTTCATGTTGGCGCTACAAGTCATCAGACATTGCACCCAACATGTAGTACCTAGCTTTGTTATCATCGTTCGTCCACTTTTTCAGAGACGCTCTCTGTTCAGCAGTCGGACGTGCTGGCATAGCAGGTGGGTCCTGGTCCAAGATATGAGTTAATTTTTTGAAATCCAGAATAATTCTATAGTTTCTCAATCAGTCCTTAAAATTTGGTCCAGTCAGTCTATGAGTGTCTAGAATTTTGGTCAGGAGATTTGAGGCAGACATGTTTCTTGTAAAGAGTCGAAAGTTTCTAGTTAGATTTTGTAATCAGACTCAACCAATTTGTTTAGAGTTTTCATTTTTAAACAAATTAGGCTCCCACTATTTTCTCAGATTCCTACACTCCCTTGGTAGAGATGTAAAAATCTCCGTGATTAGTGGTTTCTAGTGGGTGGTGTGGTCTTACCAACTGGCTCATCACCTCACCTAATAGTTATTGGTGATGGGTCAACTGATGAGTGGACAACTCTTATCCAATGATTCTCTAATCATGGTGCACTCAAAACTTGATCTCTAATTTATAAAGCTCACCATATCCGGGATATTGCTCCAATCCTTAGTTAAGCCAAACCCACCATTTGCACAAACTAGATTTCTGATTGGGTCCCTCACCGTATCCGAAATATTGAGCCCAACCCATCCTCTAATCCGTAGTATCCAATGCCTAATGGACATGGTTGCATCTTTTCGATGCAACTGAGCCACTGTAACCAGCCGAGAACAATCAACCCCGGAAAGGGCCCGCATATCCACAATGGTGGAAGACCTAGACTTAATATTTTTTTAGGAAGATTTGATTTAGGTCTCTTTAAACTTGACTTGACATAGTCATAACAATTATGACTAACCTAGTGGCATGGGTTAGCTCGAATTGTTAGCCACCTCAAATCAAAACTGGGTTGACACATATGGCCAGGTAAGTGAGACCAGTGGAAGGGATATGCCATTAACTCAACAAGAACGCATTCGAGTCGAGTAGCTCCCAATTAAAAACCAATCGATCGCATCTGCCGAGCTTACCTTAAACACCAAATTGTCGAACCAGAACTAATTGGGTTAGCCTACAATCCAGCTCTAACCTCTGAGCCAAATTAGGTCTTAACATAATCGAGTCACATCTAAATATGATTCGACCTTGACCCAGACCTAATCCTATTAGGCTGGTCAATTATTAGCTTTCATGATTCCACCTAACCAACTCTTGATTCGATTTGATCAACTGCTAGACCTAACTGAGCTACCCAAGACCGAACCCAATCTTATGAAAATATCTTAGATCTGAAATTCTCAATTTTAGATCGAATATAATTTCATAAACTTAATACATTAATTAAGTTTGGGTTCATAAATAAAAATATATAATAAATCTTAGGGTTTCAGGATCTAGGGTTTTGCAGAAAAGTAAATTTTGATTTCTGATTAAGGATGAACGCGCAGCACCCCTACACGTCATATGAATGCCCCATTGAATTGGAGGAGAGGGCCTTTAAATCCTACTTCATTCTTATGACCGGACGGCCATGAGGAACACCTTAACTAGAAATATAAATTTAACTACAAAACTAGTTAGATCTAAATTAATATATCACATATACAATTTAAGATCTAACTAATACATGCTTTGCATACATCTCAGGTATCAAAAATCAATCTAATTAACATGCTTTCAGATCTGATACATCACATGTAATATCTAAAAAATAAGATTTAAATTAAACTATTCAAAATTAAATCTATTCTAGACAAGTTACTAGATTAGTTCTATAACAAGTCTAGGCATGTAACAGATTAATTTTATAGAAAAATTAAAATTTTATTTTCTATTTTTTGATCTTATTATAATACTTATAACATCAAAAAAATAAAGAATAAATTTAATTTAATTTATATTTTAATCTCATTAAAATATAAAACTTAAGACTATTCATGGATTCAACTAATCCTAGTCTAGTCATGCATCTCATGCATGTTAGATTATCTTAGATTTAATTTTAAATATTTTAATTTTAGATTCTATCATATCTGATGTGACATCTGAAATTTTTTAATATCAAATAAATTAAAATTAAAATTAGATCTAAATTAGATCTGAAATAGAGCCAACAACCTGGCTCTGATACCACTTGAAGAAAAAATTGCCTTTTTCCTGTGTAAGATCTTCCAGATTTCATCAAATCTGGGGTAGAATAAATTTTAAATTTTTATCCTATGCTATTTCAGATCTAATGTATATTAGATCTAATTTTATTATCTAATATTTTAATTTCAAAATTAAATCTAAAAGTATGAGAAACATAGACATACCTCAAGGGTAATCTAATTACCCTGTAGATGATCGCAGCACTACCTGAGGTTCTGATGTAGCCACGCAAGCACCTAGCCTCTACTAGTATCCAATCAGATAGGATCTGGAATGTATTCTCTTCACAATTCTATGCTCCAAAAATTAGATCTAAATCTGATTAGAAAGATCTTCAAAAGTCTTCCTGAAGTTGGAGCAGCAGCCTGTCGAAGAAGTCCTGCAGCTTTTGTTCCAGGCGTCACCATGCCTTGCACCTATGCCAGATGAATGTCCAACTTCTTGGACGTGAAGAGGGGAGAAAGGAGAGCAGGAAGGATATAGAGAAGAGGGGAGGGGGTGGCAGCCAATGGGTTTTTTGCACAAAACAATTTCTGCCCCGAAACCCTAGGTGCAGCAGGGTTTATATAGACCCTGTATGCTGCGCAGTGCCACATCATTCGACCAATCAAAAAATTCCAATAAATTTTGAAAAAATTTTGATTGGTGGAGTGATGTCATCTAATCACATCAGATAAGAATCCCCATGCTCTTTCCTATGTTGGCGCCAACAATGGATAGGCTCAAATAAGGTGGCGCCAAAGAGTCCAAGTTTATCAGGACTCTTTGGTTCTTATCCATTTGGGGCGCCCACTTAAATCCAATTGGGCGCATGCCATAATCTGATTATAGAATCCAATTTGATTAGGTTTAAGCATGTGGACACTCCACAAAAATCTTCTAATAAGTCCTCTTCAGTTTAGGATCCATATGTCAACTTTTGATAGATGTCCTAAAATAAAATTGGTAGGTGCTAAAAATTAGCAGGTGTTATCTTAAATTCATCTCATGAATTAAGACAAGCCTTTTCTAAGCTGGACAAGCTTCATTTAAATTGAGAGAAATCTTCCCAAGGTTCTCTAGATGAGCAAGATCATATTTGGCTCAGTAGAGATAGAAAAGATTACACGAGGAGAAAGTAGGCTCAATCGAGTTCTAGCACGATTTTCTTGAACGTAATTGGATCTTATCTAAATCAATTGGGCTAGCCAATTGATGACATCCAAACCTTAACCCTTATTTGTGTGACCCAGTTAGGTTCAATTCTGTATGATATTAATACATGTCATGATCTCATCATCGACATCATCGAAACTCCTTTCGATGGATCAGAACTCTTCCGATTCAGACAATTAGAATGATCGATCATCAAAATCATTCTAATTGCTCCCAAAATCCACCAGTGACACCTAGCAGTATATGATGAAAATCTATCAGAACTGAAGATGAACCTCTCAGTATAGCTACCTGTGTGATTGAGTTTCTCTATCATGAGTCCCGACTGAATTAGGGTTAAGGTGAACTCGTCAAACCCAACATCAGTCATATGAATTAATCAATCGATCCGAGTCTGATGTGAAACCCCAATGGAAAACTTTTTTCCATTATTTCACTCTACCATGGCCATGAGCTTAAGGACTCGATCTTTCGATCATCATAGGACTACTCCTCTCATCTACCGAGGTTGATAGATCCCATCTTGATGCGATCTGGTTCCTACAATGAATATGCTACAGCCAACATATACCTCAGGATTTCGGATAGCTAGGAGATCGATTTATGGTGTAGTCAAACTATAACATACTCAAGGTGAACCGACGATGCACCTCAAGTCAAAGAACTAGACACACAACTGCAACATCGAGCTAGTCATCGACGAGAAGGTAGACTTCCTTATGACTGCTCGAGGTGGTCACGCTCAGTACTCTCGTTCTCAATGAATACCTGTACTCTCACTTTGGTGTCTCCACACCGTAGACTCAAGACTCATCTACCCTAAGGAAGCGATCGTACACCAACCTTTTGGATCTATCACCATCCTCGTGATGATCCTATGGTCAGGAGCAGTTTATGAGTTAGTTATGTAAATTCATGCCTTAAATTTTCAACTCTTAAAAATATGAATTAACATTCTCACTAACTCAAAATATGTATCACAGACACAATGTACACAATGTGATAGAAGAATAACCCTTTTATTCATTTATAGTCAAATTACAATTTTGCCCTTAGATATGTACATGAATGTGTTAGCCGATCTGGCATCTAGGGCACACATCTAACAGTAAGTGGGTCTTCAAGAGGAAGAGGGGCGCAAACGGAAAGGTGAAAATCTATAAAGCTCGTCTGGTTGCCAAGGGATATCGTTAACGTTATGGTATAGACTATGATGAGACGTTTTCTCCTATGGTAATGCTCAAATCCATTCGGATTATGCTTGCGATAGCTGCCCATCTAGACTATGAAATCTGACAAATAGATGTGAAGACAGCTTTCCTAAACGGAGAGCTGGATGAAGAGGTGTATATGATACAACCTGAAGGATTCACATCCACAGATGAGTCTAAGGTGTGCAGGCTACAGAGGTCCATTTATGGACTTAAGCAGGCATCATGGAGTTGGAACATACATTTTGATAAGACGATCAAGACGTATGGCTTCGTTAAGAAAGGAGAAGAGCCATGTATTTATAAGTGGGCTAATGGTCCAATAGTAGTATTTCTTGTATTGTATGTGGATGACATTCTCTTAATCGAAAATGATGTCCCTACATTACAGGGAATAAAGATTTGGCTGTCGTCACAGTTCTCCATGAAGGATCTGGGAGAAGCTTCCTATATCCTAGGGATGAGGATCTATAGGGATAGATCTAAAAGGTTTCTTGATTTATCTCAGTCCACGTACATTGATACTATGCTGAAGAGGTTCAGCATGGAGAATTCCAAGAAAGACTATCTTCTGATAGGCCATGGAATTTCTCTCTTGAAGAGGGATTGTTCGACAGCACCTCAAGAGAGAGAGCGTATGGGTAAGATTTCATATGCTTCGACAGTGGGATCTATCATGTACGCCATGACATGTACACGACCAGATGTGGCATACTCACTAGGGGTAGTGAGTAGATACCAATCTGATCCAGGGAAGAATCACTGGAAGGTTGTTAAAACCATCCTGAAGTATTTAAGAAATACTAAGGACCAATGGCTTGTTTATGGTGAATCAAACTTGAGACTTATAGGGTTTACAGACTCTAGTTTTCAGTCTGATCATGATGATAGCAAAAGTGTATCGGGATTTATTTTTACCCTTAATGGTGGGGCTATCTGCTGGAAAAGTTTCAAGCAGCACACAGTGGCTGATTCAGTTTACGAGGTGAAGTATGTCGTTGCATTAGATGCTACCAAAGAAGCGGTGTGGCTGAGAAAATTCATCACCAAGCTCAGAGTAGCACCCTCCCTTGTTGGTCCAGTTTTGCTCTACTGTGACAGCTTTGGAGCCATTGCTCAGGCGAAGGAACCAAAGGCACACCAGTGGACGAAGCATATTCTGCGCCGCTACCATCTCATCCGAGAAATTATGGATTGAGGTGATGTCGATCTTCAGAAGATCGATGGAAAGGAGAACCTGGCTGACCCATTCACTAAAGCCATTACGGTCAAGGAGTTCGACAACTACAAGTCGAAGATGGGTATTAGATACTGCACCGATTGGCTTTAGGCCAAGGGGAAGATTGTTGGGAATAGTGTCCCAAAGCTAATCATCAGTCTGTTGATGGTTGTGCTCATTTTTGTATATGTACATAAATTATGAATTAATAAAAAATATTTTGATATTTTTCATCACAAAATATTTCATCTTCTAATAAACTCTTATGTTGTGGTGAAGTTCTTAAGACTATTTAGACTCGACAAAGGAGGATTTGTCGTTTAGTCCTTAAATCTGTTCGCGACCAAATGATATGTTGTTACCAAGGATGACAATGTTTATCAAGCATAGGTCATTATGTGCCATATAGGTTGGTTGTCCTCTTAACCAATGAGTGTGGAGATACTGGTATGGCATACAGGTGAGATGTAAGGGTATATCTGCACTGAACGTGACTGACTCCAGAGCTATTTCTACTGTCAAGATTTGCTACCGATGGAATATGGGTATAAATATCCCTCCGACCTGAGACCACCACGGTGACTTGCAAGCAACTCATTGCACTTAGGCACTGGACTACCTGAATTTTTAATTCAGTGACAGAAGGCTGCTTGGTGTAGTCAAGTACTTGACTTGTCGGTGCGTGTGTCAAGATGGGATTGACCACTCCAGTTTAGGAGCCGTGTACAGTCATATTTCAATTTAGTAAAACCTTGGCCAGGGTAGTCCTTGTGAGAAGTCACAGGACTGCTTGAGTTGAGCATGATTTGGATGATCTGATCAGGGTTGACAATTTAACCCTGAGTCATCCTTAACACAGGAGTCAAAAGGATGAATTATACGGTAACCATATTCATGTAGGTTCTAAGTGTTGCGATTGTGATTATTCGACCTATCCAGATATCGGGTACCATTGCTAGATGGTCACTTCGATTAGTACAGGAATTGGTTCCTGTGCTACCAGCTTAGGTTCGAACCTGTGGGGTCACACACATTAGAGGTTTCTATCTGATCTGATGGCTGGTGTAGAATCCTACATGTTTGAGACTCAGTGATTGAGAATCAGGATTCTCTGATCATGAGTTCCACACATTATGGGTACCGGGGTTAAGAGTCCCACTGGTTGGGACTTTTCGATCAGGGTTACATATTGATGAATTTTGATGCCCGATTGCCCATCGAATTTAGACTCAATATTTATGAGAGGTTTAATTAGTGATTTGATCACTAATTAACTCAATTTGATTGAGTAATTATTTTTGGATCAAGTCCAATTGAATTGGATTCAGTTGGGTTTGACCCGATTAGGTTAAGAGTTGACCTAATCGTCGAGATGGTTTGGTCCCTGATTTGATCAGGGGTTGGGCTTAGTCAATTTCTGATTTGATTAGGATTTTATTGAGCCTAATTAAATCTAATTAAGTTGGGTTTAAATTAGTCTAATTGGACCTAACTTATTTGGTTCAATTAGGTTGGTTTAAATAATTAAACCACCTTGACCCAATCTCCATGCACCACCTCACTTCCATTGCACCCATTTGAATTCATGAGAAAGAACTTCTCATGAATTTTTTTCTCACACCAAGCCCTCTCCACGCCCCACTTTAATGTGCCAAATGAATGGATAAGGATGATTGGTTGGCCATTCAAATTCAAAATAAAGTTTGAATTTGAATGGGCAATCAATCTTTGTACCTTATCCCTTTTTTTACGCTCCATTTATTACATGAGAAAAGATTTCTCATGAAATCACTCTATGCATAATTTAAGCCATGCCTCACACCTTTAGTAGATAAGGGATGAGTTGGTGTCCATTTGAATTTAAAATTTGATTTGAATTCAAATATGCAATTACTCATCTTTATTCTTTCTTTTGGATAAGACATTTGATGTTGTTATGAAAAAGGAGGAGAAGAGTGGGGCGTGAAAGAAGAAGATTTTTGGAGAAAAATTTTGGGGTGTGAGAAGTCTTGTGCGTGAGAAGGAAGTCCACATCCTTCCAAGAGAAAAAGAAAGAAAAGAAAGAAAAGTGGGTGCAAGGTTTTCGATGAGTTTCCTGGAGTTTTAGTCTGGGGTTCGAGAAGTGAGAAAGTGAGCTACGAGTGTCGTGAGCCCACAAAATCTCAGGAAGATCTTCAACATCTTCTCAAGCATGTTTGTTGATGATCCGAAGCATCCAAAGAATCGACAGACATCGATCGAAGGAGTTCGATCAGCATCGACCGTCAAAAGGGCTCTACAACGAGCTAGCACTCGTGAGGAGTCGATCAGACCGGGAGCTTCGTGTGGATAATCTACAGAGGTCAGACACACTGTGTGGCTACATCACGATGATCAGACTCTTTCGATGATGATCAGATTGCGGCGATCTACTATCCGCACAAAGATATTGTGTTCTGAACACATTACAGTAAAGTGTTTACTGTTCGAATTTGAATTTCAAATTTAAATGCATGCATGCTATATATCATATTTAGATCCTAGTGTAGGGTAAATTTATATTAATTAATTAGATTAATTAATATTTTTCCACTGTAAAATCATAATTTTGAAAAAATTTTAAAATTACCATTTTACCCCTACACTGATTTTTCCCAAAAGAGCAGTCATAAGGAAGTCTACCTTCTCGTCGATGACTAGATCGATGCTGCAGTTGTATGTCTAGTTCTTTGACCTGAGGTGTATCGACGGTTCACCTTGAGTGTGTTATAGTTTGACTACACCATAACTCGGTCTCCTAGCCATTTGGAATCCTGCGGTGTATGTTGGCTATAGCGTATCCATTGTAGGAACCAGATCGCACCAAGATGGGATCTATCAACCTCGGTAGATGAAAGGAGTAGTCCTATGATGATCGAAAGATCGAGTCCTTAAGCCCATGGCCATGGCAGAGTAAAATAATGGAAAAGAGTTTTTCATTGGGTTTCACATCAGACTCGAATCAATTGATTGATTCATATGACTGATGTTAGGTTTGACGAGTTCACCTTAATCCTAATTCAGTCAGGACACATGATAGAGGAACTCAATCACATAGGTAGCTGCACCAAGAGGTTCATCTTCAGTTCTGATGGGTTGCCACCATATACTACTAGGTGTCACTGGTGGATTTTGAGAGCAATTAGAATGATTTTGATGATCGATCATTCTAATTGTCTGAATCAGAAGAGTTTTGATCCATCGAAAGGAGTTTCGATGATGTCGATGAAGAGATCACGACATGTCTCATTACCATACAAAATTGAACCTAACTGGGTCACACAAATAAGGGTTAGGGTCTGGATGTCATCAATTGGGCTATCCCAATTGATTTGGATAAGATCCAATTAGGTTCAAAAAAATCGTGCTAGCACTCGATTGAGCCTAACTTTCTCCTCGTGTAATCTTTTCTGTCTCTACTGAGCCAAATGTGATCTGGCTCATCCAGAAAACCTTGAAAAGGTTTCTCTCAGTCTAATTGAAGCTTGTCCAGCTCAGAAAAGGCTTGTCTTAATTCATGAGATGAATTTAAGACAACACCTGCTAATTTCTAGCATCTACCAATTTCATTTTAGGACATCTGTCAAAAGTTGACATATGGGTCTTAAACTGAAGAGGATTCATTGGAAGATTTTTATGGAGTGTCCACATGTCCAAACCACTTCAAATTAGGTGCCATATCAGATTATGGTGTGAGCTCAATTGAATTTAAGTGGGTGCCCCAAATGGATAAGAACCAAAGAGTCCTGATAAACTTGGACTCTTTGGTGCCACCTTATTTGTGCTTATCCAATGTTGGTGCCAACATAGGAGAGAGCATGAGAATTCTTATCTAATGTGATTAGATGATATCACTCCACCAATTAAAATTTTTCCAAAATTTATTGGAATTTTTTGATTGGTCGAATGATGTGGCACTGTGCAGCATACAGGATCTATATAAACCCTACTGCACCTAGGGTTTCAAGATAGAACTTATTTTATGCTAAAAACCCATTAGCTGCCACCCCATCCCCTCTTCTCTATGTTTTCCCTGCTCTCCTTTTTCCCTTCTTCATGTCCAAGAAGTTGGACATTCATCTGGCAAAGGTACAAGGCGTGGTGACGCCTGAAACAGAAGGCTGCAGGATATTTTTGACAGGCTGCTGCTCCAACTTCAGAAGGAGTTTTGAAGTACTTCCAAATCAGATATTGATATAATTTTTAGAGTGTAGAATCATGAGAAGAAGATATTCTAGATCCTATCTAAGTGAATACTAGTAGAGGCCAGGCGCTTGCGTGGCTACATCAGAACCTCAGGCAGTGCTGTGATCATCTATAGGGTAATTAGATTATCCTTGAGGTATGTTTATATTTCTCATACTTTTAGATTTAATTTTAGATTTTAAATATCAGATAATAAAATTAGATCTAATAGATATTAGATCTAAAATAGTGTAGGATAAAAAATTTAATTTATTTTACCCCAGATTTGATGAAATCTGGAAGATCCTACACAGGAAAAAGGTGGTTTTTCCTTCAAGTATGTCATCCACATACCACACAAAGAAGATGATTACAGAGTTGGAAGCCCACTTGTAGATGCAAGGCTCTTCTCCATTGCTAACAAAGCCATACATTTTGATCACCTTATCAAAATACATGTTCCAACTCCTAGACGCTTGCTTAAGTCCATAAATAGCCCTATTTAGCTTGCACACTTTTGACTTATCTGTGGATGTGAACCCTTCAGATTGTATCATAAATACCTCTTCTTCCAGCTCTTCATTAAGAAAAATAATTTTGACATCCATCTACCAGATCTTATAATCTAAGTGTGCAGCGATAGCCAGCATAATTTGGATGGACTTAAGCATTACCATAGGAGAGAAAATCTCATCATAGTCAATACCATAATACTGATGGTAACTCTTGGCAACTAGATGAAATTTATGGGTCTCTACATTTCCATCCGCTTCTCTTTTTCTTTTGAAAATTCATTTATACCCTATGGATTTTATCCCTTCGGGTGGATCAACTAGTGTCCATATACCATTGATCTCCATAGACTCCATCTCGGACTTCATGGCCTCAAGTTATTTCTGGGAGTCGGGCCTTTGCATGGCCTCCATATAGGTGATCAGATCCTCATAATTTTCATCAAGTTCAATGGGATCACCATCCTAAACTAAGAAACTATAGTATCTGTCTGACTAACGTGGTTCTCTATCGGATCTCCTTAATGACACCTCTACTAGCTTCGTATTTGATTCTGCAATCAAATTCAATTCTGTGTGTGTCGATCCTTTCACCTCATGAACTTCATCAAGTTCAATTTTATAGGCACTAGCTCCTTCACCAAAGAACTTCTTTTCCAAAAAGACTGTCCAACTGCTGGCAAACACCTTTTATTATGCAGCAAGGTAGAAGTAGTACCCTTTAATTTTTTTTGGTACCCTACGAACAAGCATCTATTGGACTTAGGTCCAAGCATATCTGTCTTTAAACATTTGACAAAAGCTGGACACCCCTAGACCTTAAGGTGTGAGAGCACCGGTTTACGCCTAGTCCATATCTAATATGAAGTTTTATCGACAGACTTGCTCAGTACCTTATTCAAAATATAGTAGATAATTTCTAGAGCATATCCTCAAAAAAAGATTGGCAGACTTGCAAAGCCCATCATGGCTCAGACCATATCAACAAGGTTTGATTCCTCTTCTCAGACACCCTATTATGTTGTTGAAGGGAAGGAAACAATTTTCCTCCAGAATGCCCAGGTTGCATCTAAAATTTTTTTTTAATATTCTATTTGTTTAAGGATCAAATACTTATCTGAATTACAGTAGAATCAAGGATCAAATCCCAAATTATTTGGTATAAACTTTTGCGGAGGCTTGGATATGCAGACCCTCTACTTCGTATGCACGTCAGACGTCGCAGGAAAGCAAGATGAACTCCAATCCAATTGGCTTCGCAACTCAATCAATCGAGGAATGAGATGTGATGATGTGACACCTCATACCAGCACGTAGGATGCCCAAGAAGGATCCACACCCAAGGAGAGGAGGTGGCAACAAAAGGAGAGATGTTGAAGATGAAGGACCTCTCTCTTTACATGTCTGTCTCTCTTTCTTTTTCTCTTCTCTCAATTTGATTTGTTTGCTATTCTATTCTCTTCTCTCATTCATAGGTAGAGACCTTCTCTATTTATAGATGATTCTCATGATCGAATGAGAGAAGAACTCTTAATTCAAATCTGATTTGAATTGAACTAATACTCATGAAAGAAGGACTCCTATATGAGATATAATTGCCATCACTTATGACATCCACTTTACACCCACTTTCACATCTACTTGGGATGCCCCAAATAAGCACCAAATTAATTTTTGATCGTGCTTCATGAGTGGATATTCTCAATGCAAATAGGAATACTCATATCTCATCCAAAACAGATTCGATTTGAGTCCAATTCGAAGTTGGTTCGAAATAATTTCAAAAGACTGTCAATCCTAAACTCTTTAAGACTTTTGTACCAAGTCTAACTTGAATTTTGAACCTATTTAATTCTAATTAATTCAGATCTAATCTAAAATTAATTAATACTTAAATCCAATCTTTCATATGTTCCATGGATCATAGATAAAAACTGTTCATCCCCGGGAGTAAATCTAAACCTCATGTGTTGTGCTAGCTAGACATAGTCAACTCTTCAATCCTATTTGACCCATAACTCAATTCTCAATCAAGTTAGTTTATATGTTCAATCAAGTCAAGTACTTTCAGATGGGATATATAAATATAGGTCAATTTCTTCCTACTTTGTCTGACTTGTGTGCGTGACTTCATAGGTTCAAACACTAAGCCGATAGCACAGGAACCAATTCCTGCACTAATCGAGATACCATCTAGCAATGATTTTCGACATTCAAATAGGTCAAATTATCATAAAAAAATATTTCAGAATCCATACTCATGGTTACCGTATAATTCATCCTTTTGATCCTAGATGCTCTAGGATGGTCTCAAGTTAACTGTCAACTGAGATTGCTTCATCCACATTGTCTTTCAACCTTTCAAATTCATCTCATAGATTACCTTGACTAAGGCTTTACTAAATTAAAATACAGTGATACATTAACTCCAATAATCCAGAGAGATCAATTCTATCTTGATCAATACACAGACTTGACAAGTGATGGTACCCAGTAGCCTTCCGTCACTGCATTAAAAATCTAGGTAGTTCGGCACCAAAGCACTGTAAGTTGCTTCAAGTCACTATAGTGATCTCAGATTTGAAGGATATTTATATCCATGTATTTCGCGAGTAGCTCTTGACAGTAGAATGCTCAGCAGGTGAGTTACTTGTTCAGTGATGATGTACCCTTACAGCTCACCTATATGCTATATCAGTGTCACCACACTCCTTGATTAAGAGGACAACCAACCCATATGGCACACAATGACCTTCACTCGATAAACGTGATCATCCTGTAATGATGTATCATTTGATCATAAACTTGTTTAAGAACTATATGATAAATTCTTTCTTTATCGTACATTAGCATAGTTCTAGGGACTTCATCATGGTACAAGAGTTCAAGGAAGATGTCACTTTGTGATGAAAAATATCAGAATAACTATTATTCAATAATCAATAATTCATATACAAGGATGAACTCAATCGTCATACGATTGATTTTAGGACATAATTTTCAATAACTCTCACTTGGACTAAAGCCAATCGGGACAGTATCTTATACCCATCTTTCATTTGAAGTCATCGAACTCCTTGATCTCGAGAGCTATAGTGAAGGGGTCGGCTAGGTTCTCTTTTTCGTCGATCTTCTGAAGCTCGACGTCACCTCAGTTTATGATCTCTTACACTAGGTGATAGCAGCGCAGAATATGTTTAATACGATGGTGCGACTTAGGTTCTTTTGCCTAAGCTATGGCACTAGAGCTGTCACAATACAGTAGGACAGGATCATCAATAAAAGGTACAACTCCCAGCTTGATAATAAACTTTTGCAACCACATCGCCTCCTTCACAGCATCCGATGTAGCAATGTATTCTTCTTCACAGACAGAATCAGCCATAGTATGTTGCTTGAAACTTTTTCAGCAAACAGCTCTTCTATGTAAGATAAATACGTAGCCTGACATGCTTCTGCTATCATCACAATCTGACTAAAAATTGAAACCAATATATCCCATAAGTTTCAGATCAGAGTCTTCATAGATAAGCCATTGGTCTTTAGTATTTCTCAAATACTTAAGAATTGCTTTTGCAATCTTCCAACGCTTCTCATCCGGATCTGACTGGTACCTACTCACTACTCCTAGTGAATAGGCCACATCCGATCTCATACATATCATAGCGTACATGATAGATCCCACTGTCGAAGTATATGGTATTCTACTCATGCACTCTCTCTCCTCAAGAGTTGTCGGATAATCTTTTTTGAAAAGAGTAATTTCATGGCCTATCGAAAGATAGCCTTTCTTGGAATTATCTATGTTGAACCACTTCAACAAGGTGTCAATGTATGTGGATTGAGACAATCCAAGCAACCTTCTAGATCTATCCCTATAGATCTTCATCCCTAGGATGTAGGATGTTTCTCCCAAATCCTTCATGGAGAACTGTGATGATAATCATAGCTTCATACTCTGCAAAGTCGGGATGTCATTTCTTAGTAACAGTATGTCATCCACATACAGCACAAAAAAAATATCCACAGAATCAGAAGCCCATTTGTAGATGCAAGGCTCTTCTCCGTTCCTAACAAAGCCATATGTTTTGATCACTTTATCAAAATGCATGTTCCAACTCTTCAATACCTGCTTAAGTCCATAAATTAACCTTTTCAACTTGCACACTTTCAACTCATCTATGGATGTGAACCCTTCAGGTTGTATCATATACACCTCTTCTTCCAGCTCTCTATTAAGAAAAGCAATTTTGACATCCATCTGCCAAATCTTATAATCTAAGCGTGCAGCGACAGCAAGCATAATTCAGATTGACTTGAGCATTGCCATAAGAGAAAACATCTCGTTATAGTCAATACCATAATACTAACGGTAACCCTTAACAACTAGATGGACTTTATAGGTCTCTACCTTCCTGTCCGCTCCTTTTTTTCTCTTGAAAATCTATTTACACCCTATGGGTTTTATCCCTTCGGGCGGATCAACTAGTGTCCAGGCACTATTGATCTCCATGGACTCCATCTCGGACTTCATGGCCTCAAGCTATTTTTGAGAGTTGGGACATTGCATGGCCTCCATATAGGTGATCAAATTCTCATTGTTCTCATTAAGTTCAATAAGATCATCATCCCAGATCAAAAAATTATAGTATCTATCTGGCTGATATGGTACTCTATCGAATCTCCTTAATGGTGCCTCTACTGGCCCCAGATTTGATTCACCAATCGAATCCAATTTTATATGTGTCGGTCCTTCTACCTCATAAACTTCATCAAGTTCAATTTTACAGGCATTAGCTCTTTCACCAAAGAATTCTTTTTCCAAAAAGATTGTCAAGCTACTGACAAATACTTTTTGTTCTGCAGCGAGGTAGAAGTAGTACCCTTTAGCTTTCTTTAGGTACTCTACAAACAAGTATCTATCGAACTTCGATCCAAACTTATCTGTCTTTAAATGCTTGACATAAGCTAGATACCCCCAGACCCTAAGATGTGAGAGCACCAACTTACGTCCAGTCCATATCTTATATGGAGTTTTATCGACAGACTTGCTGGGCACCTTATTCAAAATATAGCAGGCAGACTCTAGAGTACATCTCCAAAAGGATATTGACAGACTGAAAAAAATTCATCATGGATCGGATCATGTCTAACAAAGTTCGATTTCTCCTCTCGGACACACCATTATGTTGTGGTATTCCAGGAGGGGTCCATTGTGAGAGAATTCTATTCTCTTTCAGATATGTCAGAAACTCACTAGTGAGGTATTCACCTCCTCGATCTGACCGAAGGATCTTAATACTCTTTCTAATTTGTTTCTCTACTTCAGCACAGAATCATTTGAATATTTTAAATGATTCTGACTTATACTTCATAAGATAGACATACCCATATCTCGATAGGTCGTCTGTAAACATAATGAAGTAGTAGTATCCTCCTCTAGCACTTATATTCATTGGTCCACATATATCAGCATGTATTAGACCTAGGGCATCACTGGCTCTTTTACCTTTTTTCTTAAAATGTGAGTTAGTCATCTTACCAAGTAGACAAGATTCACAGGTAAGCAATGATTCACAATCATCTATCTCAAAGACACATTCCTTGATCAACCTGTCAATCCTATTCTTGTTCACATGACCAAGCCTATAATGCCAAAGATAAGATTCACTGATATTATCTATTTTGGAGCATTTACTAGGTATGTACATTATACTAACAGGCCGTGATATTATGTATATGTCATATTTTAATTATCCACATATAATTATAGTATATTCATAATGATATCACAAAAATTGTCTTTTATTATAAACTTGTAACCAAGTTTGGTCAAAAGGCCTACAGAGATGACATTTATCATAAAGGAGAGACAATAATGATAATCATCTAACATGACACTACTGGACTTGAAGACAAGCTGCAAAGTTTTCAAGGTCAGAATTGAAACAAGGCTTCCATCTCTAACGTCAAGGAACCACTCGCCCTCTCAAAATTTTCTACTTACCTGCAGTCCCTGCAATGAATTGCAGATATTAATAGGACTTTCGATATCCAATACCCAGATAGTAGTATCACAAATAGAGAAATTATAAGATGTTATCATATAAATACCTTGTGAAGCAACCACTTGCCTCTTTCTCTTGTTCTTAGGCCTATTTGGGTCAAGGTGGCTATATAAGCAGAACAATTCCTTTTCCAATGACCCAGCTTCTTATAGAAGAAACACTCTGTCTGGCTCTTATCAACTTTTGATGGTTTGCTCTGCTTGGGATCGATGTCATGGGATTTTTGCACCTTTTTCTTCTTTTCTCTCCTAGAAGATCGATGCCTTGCAAATGAATTTCTCACTAAATTCACTAGCTCCTTTTAGAGATGGTGATCTTTCTCAAAAGTCTGCAGTAACCCTAGTAAACTATGGTAGTTTACTGCAGGCTTCGTCATTCTATAATGACTGAGAAAGGGTAGGTAGAATTTTGGTAGTGAATTGAGTATAGCATCCTTGTCTAACTGTTCATGCAATGAAAAGCTAAATTTGCTAAGATGTTCAATCTGCTCAATCATGTATAATACATGATCAGTGACTGAAGCTCTCTCTCGCATACGGGCATTGAACACTGTGTAGAAGATTTTATGTCTCTCCGCATCCTCAGGGGTACCAAAGGGCTCATTCAACATTTGAATTATCTCCTCAGACTGTACATCCTCAAACTTATGACTAAGTTTATTGTTCATAGCTACCCTCATCATGCAATGCACAGTTGTGCGATCATTGAGCAACTTCATGTAAGTGTCTCTCGCAGCATGAGGAGCATTGACTGTAGGTTCTTCAAGTGCTTGATCCGTAAGGACATACAAAACCCTCTCGTGCTCCAACATGATCTTCAACTTTCGATACTAGCTATCGAAGTTGAGTCTGGTGAGCTTGTCGCTGTCCAACAGTGAATGAAGGGATAGTGTGTTGGCCATAACTGAAAGGAGAAAATATTAGCCTATTAGTATATAAATTATTTTTTTTTAATCCTGAAGATATGGACTTTAGTCTAAAGGTCCTCCCATTATTTTTTTATGAATTGGTAGCCTCTACCTCCAACTCAAAGAATTACATTAATTTTTTAGTGGGTACTAGAATCCACACGGACTACATTCAGGCCCGAGTGTGGCTCGGCCAATCCTAGTGCATCCATGGGTAGGTTCATAACCAATTATTTCTCCAAACAACTTCTAGCATTGGGTTTTGCCCCAGACTTTCCTTCAGCAGGCATGTGGCACCTCCACTGAAAATTTTGGTTGGGTCCAACCATTAACATGACACATAAAGTGCATCCAACAAACGAAGATCCAGATCTGAGTGTGGCTCGACCAACCTGAGCATTGATCTAAAGGTACATCATGATGGTCATATGATGAATGACAATTTCAATACGTAATAGACATCAGGCGTGTGGCGCCTCCAATGCCTATTTGAAATATTGAACTTATTATCACACACCTTAATGAGAGGTAATGATCAAGTTATCTCATAATTTTATCACTTTATGGATGTAATAATTTAGAAGATTTGATTTTATTAACCTGAGAATAAGAGAAGAAGTCAACCTGCAAGCTGTAAATCCTTCCACTGACTTCACCAAGTCATGTAAAGGATTAAACACAAGCTGGTCTAAAGATACCTAAATCAATCACACTGATTCACCTTAATGGCATGGGTCTGCACGAATCGACTAGTAACCTAATCAAAATATAATCTATCATATTGGCTAGATAAGTGAGATCAATGGGAGAAATCTGTCCTTAACTCACCGTAGACGCATCTAGGTGAATAGCTCTCAATTAAAAATTACTTGATCGAGTCTGCCAAACTTACCTTAGACACCAACTAGTTAATTAGTTTCGATTTGGCAGACCAAAAGATTTAGGCTTAACCATGGAGCCATGATCATGGTCTATTTGTTAGGATCAAACACATGGACTTGATCAAACTTCAACTATTGAGATTGATTTAGAAAAATACTGACCTAATCTAATTCAACACTCAATTAAATTTAATCAATTTCTCTACTTGATTCATATGTGTTTCTAACCCTAGGTCTAACCCATTAAAAGAACCTGATTCATGCTAACCCTTTGCTCATCATATTATGTGGTGTCTTAATGATCTTCAATTCTCAATTCTAGATCATTCAAACTTAATTCAAAATTAAGTATGTGAAATATGTGTTTTAATTTGTAGAACTATTCTACAAGGGTTTCAAGTGAAGCATACCATATATTTCAACATATTAAAATAAATTTTTATAATATATTTAACAATTAAACATACATAGGTATGATCTAAACTTCATTCATACATCTCATGTATCATGACAACTTTTAGATTAATACCAATTACATCATATATAACATGTAATTCAGATCTAAAATAATTTAATATCAAAATTTTATCTTATTATAATGAATCATAAATCATTTTAGATTTAATTTAAATATATTTATGATCAAAATAATACATAAAAATTTATTCACTTTTTTTCTTCATGAAACTGGATCACAACAATACCCCTACATGTCATAAGAGAACCCATCGAATAGGCAAAAGAAAGATTAATCTCTTCAATTCTCTTATGACTGGATGGTCTGATGATCTCATCAATCCAAGTACTAGGCTACTAAGATCTGAAATCTAATTTTATATATAATTACATCAACATGTAATTATTGATAAAACTATTTTATGTCTTAAACATATCTTTGATCTCATCAATTATGTTCTTCATCTAATCCAATTAGATTTGATGTATCATATACATCATATCACATCTAAAACTTATTTTATACTAATTATAAAATACTAATTTTAGATTTAATATCAAATAAAAAAATAATTATATGCAAATATGAATGCATAAGAAATTAATTTTTGATAAAATCTATTTTCGTGCAGTGCTGAATTATGATAGAATTCAGATCTAAATATCTATTAAAATGGATCCAATTTAAATCTGAGATAATTTTCACTTCATAAAAAAATAATAAAATTAAAATTTTATTAAAATAGATTTAAAATAAATTTTTAATTCATATTGTTTTTCATTAAAAATTCAACAATAATAGAATTCTGTTATAACAGATTTATAACAACCTCAATCAACCATTGATTTGGCACCTCTAATCCAATCAAAATTAGATCAAAAATTATATATAAATAGATTTAAATAAAATTTAATATTACATAAAAAATAATCATAAAAATAATTACAAAAAATTATATATCTCATATAAATAATCATAAAAAATTTTATTTTACATGCATATATTTCAAGCCTGCTCTGATACCAATTGAAGGGAAGAAAACAGTTTTTCTCCAGAATGCCCAGGTTGTATCTAAAAATTTTCTCTAATATTCTACCTATTTAAGGATCAAATATTTATCTAAATTATAGTAAAATCAGAGATCAAATCTCAAATTATCTAATATAAACCTTTGCGGAGGCCTGGATATGCAGACCCTCTACTTAGCATGCATGTCAGACACCGTAGAAAAGTAGGATGAACTCTAATCCAATTAGCTTCACAACTCAATCAATCAAGAGATGAGATATGATGATGTGATACATCATACCAATAAGTAGAATACCCAAGAAGGATCCACGCCTAAAGAGAGGAGGCGGCAACAAAGGGAGAGATATAAAAGATGAAGAACCTCTCTCTTCACATGCCTGTCTCTCTCTCTTTTTCTCTTCTCTCAATTTGATTTGTTTGCTATTCTATTCTCTTCTCTCATCCATAGGTAGAGACCCTCTCTATTTATAGATGATTCTCATGACCCAATAAGAGAAGGACTTTTTATTCAAATCTGATTTGAATTGGTCCAATACTCATGAAAGAAAGACTCCTATATGAGATATAATTGCCATCACTTATGGCATCTACTTTGCACCCACTTTCACACCCACTTGGGATGCCCCAAATAGGTACCAAACTAATTTTTGATCATGCTTCATGAGTGGATATTCTCAGTGCAAGTAGGAATACTCATATCTCATCCAAAATAGGTCCGATTTGAGTTTGATTCGAAGCCGGTTCGAAATAATTTCGAAAGGCTATCAATCATCAACTCTTTAAGATTTTTATACCAAGTCTAACTTAAATTTTAGACCTATTTAAGTTTATCTAATTTAGATCTAATCTAAAATTAATTAGTACTTAAATTCAATCTTTCATATGTTTCATAGATCATAGATAGAAACTGTTCATCTCCGAGATTGAATCTGAACCTCATATGTAGTGCTAGCTAGACATAATCAACTCTTCAATCCCGTTTGACCCATAACTTAATTCTTAATCAAGTTAGCTTACATATTCAATCAAGTCAAGTACTTTCAGATTGGATATATAAACATGGGTCAATTTTTTCCTACTTTATCTGACTTGTGTGCATGACTCCATAGGTTCAAACACTAAGCCGGTAGCACAGGAACCAATTTCTGTCCTAATCGAGATACCATCTAGCAATGGCTTTTAATGTCCAGATAGGTTGAATTATCGTAAAAAAATATTCTAGAATCCATACTCATGGTTACCGCATAATTTATCTTTTTGACCCTGGATACTCTAGGATGGTCTCAGGTTAACTATCAATCGAGATTGCTTCATCCATATTGTATTTCAACCTTTCAAATCCATCTTATGGATTATCCTGGTCAAGACTTTACTAAATTTAAATATAACGATACATCAACTTCAATAATCTAGAGGGGTTAATCCCATCTTGATCCACATATAGACTTCGTAAGTACTTGACTGTATCCAGTAGCCTTCCATCACTGCATTAAAAATTCAGGTAGTTCGGTATCAAAGCACAGTGAGTTGCTTGCAAGTCACTATGGTGATCTTAGATCTAAAGGATATTTATACCCATGTGTTTCAGAGTAGCTCTTGACAGCAGAATGCTCAGCAGGTGAGTTATTTATTTAGTAATGATGTACCCTTACATCTTATCTGTATGTCATACCAGTATCACCACACTCCTTGGTTAAGAGGACAACCAACCCATATGGCACACAATGACCTTCACTCGATAAACATCATCATCTCATAGTGATATATCATTTGGTTGCAAACTTGTTTAAGAACTATACGATAATTTTTTTCTTTATCATACACTAGCATAGTTCTAGGGACTTCATCACAGTACAAGAGTTCAAGAAAAATATCACTTTGTGATGAAAAATATCAGAATAACTATTATTCAATAATCAATAATTCATATACAAGGATGATCTCAATCGTCACATGATTGATTTTAGGATACAATTCTCAACGATTGTGAAGGGTCTATTGTGAGAAAATCTCATTCTCTTTCAGATATATCAGAAACTCACTGGTGAGGTATTCACTATCTCGATCTGACTAAAGAGTCTTAATACTCTTTTTAGTCTATTTCTCTACTTCAGCATGAAATCGTTTGAATATTTCAAATAATTCTAATTTATGCTTCATAAGATAGACATACCCATACCTCAATAGGTTATCTATAAATGTAATGAAGTAGTAGTATCTGTTGGAAAATGTGTCCCAAAAAGCCAATCGTCAAGCTGTTGACGGTTGAGCAACCAAGTATTATAATTGACTTGTTAATAAATAAAATATATTTGATATTTTCATCATAAGCTTTCATCTTCTAATGAACTCCGTTGTTATGATGAAGTCCTTAGGACTATTTAAGTTTGATAAAGAGATGATTTATCGATTAGTCCTTAAAACTGTTCACGATCAAATGATAAGCTGTTAATAAGGACGACAGCTTCTATCGAGCATAGGTCGCTGTAGGCCATATGGGTTGGTTGTCCTCTTAATCAAGGAGTGTGGAGATACTGGTATGGCATATAGGTGAGATGTAAGGGTATATCATCATTGAACGTGACCAACTCCAAAGTATTCTGCTGTCGAGAATGTCTCTGATGGGATATAGGTATAAGTATCTCTTAGACTTGAGATCGCCTTAGTGACTTGCAAGCAACTCACTATGCTTTGGTACTGGACTAACTGAATTTCTAATTCAGGGATGGAAGGCTTCTGGGCACAGTCAAGTACTTGCAAAGTCAGAGTGTGATCGAGATGGGATTGACCACTCCAAGAGTTGGAGAAGAATGAGTCGCTGTATTTCAATTTAGCAAAACCTTGGCCAGGGTAATCCATCAGATGGATTTGATATTTTGAAATACAATGTGGACAACCTAATCAGAGTTGACAGTTGAACTCTGGGGTGTCCTATGATCATTTTGGTCAAGGGGATGAATTATATGAAAACTATATCCGTATGGGTTCTAAGGATGTTGTTCTACACATTCGACCTATCCGATCGTCGGGTACCATTGCTAGATGGTCACTTTGATTGGTATAAAAATTTATTCCTGTGCTACTGGCTTAGGTTCGGACCTATGAGGTCACACACATTAGAGTTTATGATCCGATCGGATGGTTGATCAACGATTAAGAATCGTTCTAGGGTTAAATGATCAATACGATTGACATTTAACCCAGTGCAAGTATTGCAGGAGGATCGATTAGCAATTCGATCGCTAATTGGCTTAATTTGATTAAGCCAATGGGTTGAGATTAAGTCTAATTAAATATGATTTAATTAGATTTATTTTTGGCTTGATTGGATCAAGTCCAATTGGTTTATTGGATAAGCCAAGTGCAAGAAAAAACTAGTCCTAGTTCAACTAGGACTTGGGTCAATCTAATTTCTAATTTTATTAGAAAATTAAATCAGATTTAAATCTAATTAAATCTGATTAAATTAGGTTCTTAATTGGGTTAAGACCTATTTTAATTAGGTTGATCTAATTTTGGTTTGATTTGGTTTGGAAAACCAAATTAAAACAAGTCATAAGATAGAATCCTAGTAAGACTAGGATTCCACCTTGCGCCACATAAGCCTTCCCCATGCCCTCTCTCTTATTCAACGCCAATCTCCACTTATATTGTGCGACAAAAGCCCTCTCCCAGGTCTCTCCCACATTCACAAAAGGTTTCCTCTCTTCTTTCTTACATGGAAGGTGGTTTGGATCAAATCAAAAAGGAATAAGTTTGGATTTCGAATTCTATGAGATAGAGTTTTAGAAATTCAAAACTCTTTCAATTTTGCATCGAATTTATCCAAATTTTTTTTTTAGAATTTTCATAGATTTTAGGTTACACATTGTTCACCCTTTGCTGGTGATCCATGCATGAAAATATGGAGGAGGTGCTCAAGAGTTGGGCGCCCCTTAACTTGCCATGTTTGGATAAGCCTTGACTAGGTATTTGACCTAGACAAGGACTCTATCATATCTCTCTGTATAAAATGAGTTTCTTTGTAAACTTTTAGAAAAAGATAGAGTTTTGAGAGTCCTTTGTGCCATCCAAAAGTCAAATAGAAAGACCTTTGGGTCATGGAGATATAAAAGACACAAGTTAGGGTGTCTAGAGAGAAAAATGTGAAGAAGAAGAGGGTCTTCTTCTAGAGTTTTTTGTTTTCATATCTTTCCTCCCTCCATCTTGAGTTTCCTGAGAGTGTCTCAGATCTGAAACTCCTCCTTTTACTCTTCATCTTTAGAAGAGTCCAAATCAAGAAGAAGGAGGCACCTGATCAACCATCAAAGAAGGATCAGCGCAGTACTAGCATACTGTGCTGATTTCCTGAAGCAGGACTTCTGATCGAGATTCGTGGGCTCGTGTGGACGACTCCTAGAGGCCGGACACATGTGCAGCTTGCAACATCATCCTCAAGCCTGGATCAGTGAGGTTAGAATGTCTAACCTGCAAGGTAATAGATCTGATCTATTGTTTAATACATACATTAGATGTAGTATTGAAACATGTTGATATGATCAACATGTAGTTCATGCTGTATATATATATATATTAATTTTTGATTTAATGCTATGTAATAATCATGTAATAAGATCTTAGATCTAAGAATTTTCTAATTTTAAAAAATAAATTTTGATTTATTTTAGTCTTCCGCTGTATGATCTTGAAAAAGTTTCAAGATCTAACCCTGAAACCCTAGATATGGTTCCTACAATTGGTATCAGAGCCCAGGTTCTTTATTACATGCTTATTTATATATACTTAGATTATTTTTTAGATTAGATCTAATTTATAATCTTATTATTAAATCTAAAATTAAAATTTTAGATCAATCACAAACTGCAAGGTTGTCCTACTGTAAGGTTTACCCCTTACAGTGCAAAGGTTGTCCTATTTTGTGTAGATCTATCTTTAATTATAAATTTGTTAGATATGATCTAGATTAAATTTATAATTTATTAGATTTAAAAGATATTTAAATCTGAAATAAAATTTCTTTGTTAATATTTTTTGTGCAAAGAAATTGTTTAAAGTTGAAATTATTTCAATTACATGAACCTGTTTAGATTAAATCTAAAGTAGTTTCATGTTTATTTCACTTGTATCTTGATTATGAATCAAACATGTAATATGATTGGTAGAATTATATTGTCAAATTATTTTAGAAATATGAAAATTATTTTTTGAAAAGCCGAACCCAACCCTCAGCCCAAAACTTAATTAAGAATTAAGAAGTTGTTTGATTAGGTTCTAGGATTGTGAATTGAAGAACCTAAGACACAAATCATAACACATTGGGTTAATGGGTTAGTGGAAATTAGGTCCATTAATTGGGTTAGACCTATGGTTAGATTAAAGATAGACTTAATTAGAAAATTGACTAAATCTAATCAATTGTTGTCTTAGATTAGGTCAAAGATTCTCTAGATCAATTACAATAGTTATAGTTGGTCAAGTCCATGTCTTTAACGAGAACCAAATGGACTTGATTCTTGGCTAAGCGGTCTAGCATGAACTGTTAGGTTGATCTAATTGAAACTAATTAAACCAGTTGGTGTCTAAGGTAAACTAGACCGGTGGTCTTTAATTGGGAGCCCACTTACCTGGCCATTTCTGATGGTGTCTAAGGCAAGCTTTGGCAGACCCTCCCACTGATCGAACTTACCAGGCCTCTTGGTGAAATTATGTTTTGATCGGATCACTTGACTATTCGAGCTGACCCATGTAAGCTAGGTAAATCAGTGTGACTGATTTAGGTGCTCCTAGACCAGCCCTTTTAATGGTCTCCCTTAAGCTGACTTGGTGAAGCTAGTGGGAGGATCATGATAAGCTGGTTCATCTGACCTCATCCTCTATATTATTTAAATCCTCTAAAATTATTAGGTCCTTAAAATGACAAAGTTATGAAGATAACTGAGTCATAGCCTCCCATTAAGGTGTTTGATAATGAGTTCATTAACTCAATAATCATTGCAGACCCAAAGGCCTGGTGCTTGTTGACTAATGGAATTATCACTCATCATATGACGACTTGGAAGTGTCTCTCTAATGGTGGTTAGGTGAGCCAACCAAAGTTGGGCTTAATCATTCGTTGGTTAGATACACCAAGTATGATCATGTTAATGGTTGGACCTAACTGGATCCTTACAGTGGAGGCCAAAGCCTACTGATTAGGTTTTGGGGGCAAAATTAAAATTACTAGAAATTATTTAGAGAAACAATTGGTTATGACCTACCCTTAGATGTACATGGGTTGGCCAACCAAGGTTGGGCTTGTGTGCAGTCTAAGTGGATTCTAGTACCCACTAAAAAATTAGGGTAATTCTTCGAATTGGAGGTAGAGGCTACCAATTCGAATAAAATAGTAAGAGAAACCTTTTGATTAAAGTCCAAATCTTTAGGTTTAATGAATCAATTATTAATTAGGTTATGGTTCTCTTTTGTGCAAATATAGCCACTTCCTTATCGCTCCGATCATTGTTGGATAATGATAAGTTGGTGGGACCCAACTTCGATAGCTGGTACCGAAAGTTGAAGATAATCCTGGAGTATGAACGGATCCTATATGCGATAATGGATCCTGCACCTGAGGAGCCAGCTATCAATGCACGTGGAACAATCAAAGATACTTACCAGAAGTGGCTCAGTGACCAGACCATGGTGCGCTGTATCATGCTGGCTGCCATGAGCGATGAGTTTAGTTGCAGATTTGAGATGGCTCAGCCAAAGGACATGCTTCAAGTGTTGGAGGATGCCTTTGGCACATCTGATGATGTAGAGAGGCACAAGACTAGTTGTGCCATCTTCAATGCCAAAATGTGAGATGGTGCCTCTGTCACTGATCATGTATTGTACATGATCGAGCTGATGGAACGATTGAGCAAGCTCGGCTTTCCCTTGCATGAGCAACTTGGAAAAGATGCAATACTGAACTCGCTGCCCAAGTCTTATCTCCCATTCCTCACTCATTATAGAATGACAAAGCCTGAAGAGAACTACCACGGGTTACTGGGGTTGCTTCAGAACTTTGAGAAGGATCACCAACTTCACAAGGAGTCGGTGAACTTAGTGGGAGGTTCATCTTCTGGTTCTCGACCTTTTAAGAAAGGGAAGAAGAACAAGAAGAAGAAAGTGAAGAAGGTGCAAGTTCAGGCTGGGACATCAGTGCAGAGCCAGACCAGAAAGATCAAGCCCGATAAGAGTCTATTCTACTGGCAAGCATCCTAGATTAGATAGTGTGTCAGATATCTACTTATGGCACTGTAGGCTAGGTCATATAAACAAGAACAGAATAAACAGGTTGACTCAAGAGAAAATCCTCGAAGTCAGTGATTGTGAATCACTTCCAACCTGTGAGTCCTGTCTTCTTGGTAAAATGACCAAGTCACCTTTTACTGAAAAAGGTGAGAGAGCTACTGAGCTCTTGGGCCTAATACATACTGATGTATGCAGGCCCATGAGCACAAGTGCTAGAGGTGGATATTTCTACTTCATAACTTTCACGGATGACCTATCCAGATATGGATATGTCTATCTGATGAAACATAAGTCGGATTCATTTGAAATGTTCAAACGATTTCAAAATGAAGTAGAAAAATAAACTGAGAAGAGTATTAAAACTCTTCAATCTGATCGAGGAGGAGAATACCTTTCTAGTGAATTTCTCACATATCTAGTAGAGAATGGGATTCTCTCCCAATGGACTCCTCTAGGAACACCACAGCATAATGGTGTGTTTGAAAGGAGGAATCAGACTCTGTTAGACATGGTCCGATCCATGATGGATTTTTGCTAGCTTGCCGATATCCTTCTGGGGATATGCACTCGAATCGGCCTGTTATCTGTTAAATAGAGTTTCAAGTAAGTCTGTAATTAAGACTCCATATGAGATATGGACGGAACGTAAGCCAGCACTTTTACACCTTAGGGTCTGGGGGTGCCCGGCCTATGTCAAATGATTAGTCACAGACAAACTTGGACCTAGGTCTGACAAATGCTCATTCATAGGGTACCCCAAAGAGATAAAAGGATATTTTTTCTACCATGCTGATGAACAAAAGGTGTTCGTCAGCCTTAAGGCAATCTTTTTAGAAAAGGAGTTCCTTGGTGAAGGAATCATTGCCTCTAAGGTTGAACTTGATGAAGTTCAATTGGTAGAAAGACCGATACCAATAGCTGAACCTGAGTTGGATATGATTAGATCAAATTCGGAGCCCAATGTACCTGCACTATTAAGGCGATCCGGTAGAGTACCACATCAGTCGGACAGATACTATAGTTTTTTGGTCCGGGATGGTGATCCCATCGAACTTGATGAGAATAATGAGGATCCGATCACCTATATGGATGCAATGCAGAGACCTGATTCTGAGAAATGGCTTGAAGCTATGAAATTCAAAATGGAGTCCATGAAGGTCAACGATATATGGACATTGGTTGACCCACCTGAAAGGGTTAAACCCATTGGGTGTAAATGGGTCTTCAAAAGGAAGAGGGGCACAGATGAAAAGGTGGAGACCTATAAAGCCTGTCTGGTCGTCAAGGGGTATCGTCAACGTTATGTTATTGACTATGACGAGATATTTTTCCCTGTGGCAATGCTCAAATCCATTCGGATAATGCTTGCAATAGCTGCCCATCTGGATTATGAGATCTGGCAGATGGATGTAATGACAACTTTCCTGAATGGAGAGCTGACTGAAGAGGTGTATATGATACAACCTGAGGGGTTGGGGTTTACATCCACAGATGAGTCAAAGGTGTGCAAGCTTCAGAGATCCATTTATGGATTGAAGCAAGCTTCTCGGAGTTGGAACATGCATTTTGATAAGGTGATCAAAACATATGGCTTCATTAAGAATGGAGAAGAGCCCTGCATCTATAAATGGGCAAATGGTCCAGTTGTGGTATTCCTTGTCTTGTACGTGGATGACATTCTCTTAATCGAGAATGACATCCCCGCACTACAGGGAATAAAATTTTGGTTGTCATCATAGTTCTCCATGAAGGACTTGGGTGAAGCATCCTACATCCTAGGGATGAAAATCTATAGGGATAGATCTAAAAGGATGCTTGGGTTATCCCAGTCCATGTACATAGACACTGTGCTGAAGAGGTTCAGCATGGAGAATTCCAAGAAGGGCTATCTACCGATAGGCCAAGGAATTTCTCTCTCTAAGAAGGATTGTCCGACAACTCCTGAAGAGAGAGAGCATATGAGTAGAGTCCCATATGCTTCAGCCATGGGATCTCTCATGTACGCCATGACATGTACAAGACCAGATGTGGCATACTCACTAAGAGCAGTGAGTAGATACCAATCTGATCCTGGAGAAAATCACTGGAAAGTGGCTAAAGCTATCCTTAAGTATTTGAGAAATACTAAGGATCAATGGTTGGTTTATGGCAAGTCAGATCTTAAACTTATGGGGTTCATAGACTCTAGCTTCCAATCTGACCATGATGACAGCAGGAGCGTGTCGGGTTATATCTTTACTCTGAATGGTGGAGCCATCTGCTGGAAGAGTTCCAAGCAGCATACTATGGCAGACTCTGTTTGTGAAGTGGAGTACATCGTAGCATCGGATGTCGCGAAGCAAGCTGTGTGACTGAGGAAATCCATCACTGAGCTCGGAGTAGCACCCTCCCTCGATGGTCCGATCCTGCTTTACTGCGATAGCACTGGTGCCATAGCTCAAGCGAAGGAACCCAAAGCACATCAGCGGACGAAGCACATCTTGCACCGCTTCCATCTGGTCGAGAGATCGTGGATCGAGGTGACGTCGACCTTCAGAAGATCGACGGAAAGGAGAACCTAGCCGACCCCTTCACTAAAGCCCTGGCGATAAAGGAGTTCGACAACTACAAGTCGAAGATGGGTATTAGATACTGTGCCGAGTGGCTTTAGGACAAGTGGGAGTTGTTGGAAAATATGTCTCAAAAAGGCAATCGTCAAGCTGTTGACGGTTGAGCAACCAAGTATTGTAATTGATTTGTTAATAAATAAAATATATTTGGTATTTTCATCATAAGCTTTCATCTTCTAATGAACTCCGTTGTTATGATGAAGTCCTTAGGACTATTTAAGTTCGATAAAGAGACGATTTATCGATTAGTCCTTAAAACTATTCACGATCAAATGATAAGCTGTTAATAAGGACGACAGCTTCTATCGAGCATAGGTCGCTGTAGGCCATATGGGTTGGTTGTCCTCTTAACCAAGGAGTGTGGAGACACTAGTATGGCATACAGGTGAGATGTAAGGTACATCGTCATTGAACGTGACC
This sequence comes from Elaeis guineensis, assembly GCF_000442705.2. Taxonomy (NCBI): domain Eukaryota; kingdom Viridiplantae; phylum Streptophyta; class Magnoliopsida; order Arecales; family Arecaceae; genus Elaeis; species Elaeis guineensis. Next base: position 54,084,954 of record NC_025998.2, on the reverse strand, counting down.
AACTCCAGAGTATTCTACTGTCGAGACTATCTCTGATGGGATATAGGTATAAGTGTCCCTTAGACTTGAGATCGCCTTAGTGACTTGCAAGCAACTTACTGTGCTTTGGTACTGGACTAACTGAATTTATAATTCAGGGACGGAAGGCTCTTGGGCACAGTCAAGTACTTGCGAAGTCAGTGTGTGATCGAGATGGGATTGACCACTTCAAGAGTTGGAGAAGAATGAGTCGCTGTATTTCAATTTAGCAAAACCTTGGCCAGGGTAATCCATCAGATAGATTTGATATTTTAAAATACAATGTAGACAACCTGATCAGAGTTGACAGTTGAACTCTGGGGTGTCCTATGATCATTTTGGTCAAGGGGATGAATTATATGAAAATTATATCCGCATGGATTCTAAGGATGTTGTTCTACACATTCAACCTATCCGGTCGTCGGGTACCATTGCTAGATGGTCACTTCGATTGGTACAAAAATTTATTTCTGTGCTACCGACTTAGGTTCGGACCTATGAGGTCACACACATTAGAGTTCATGATCCGATCGGATGGTTGATCAACGATTAAGAATCATTCTAGGGTTAAATGATCAATACGATTGATATTTAACCCAGTGCAAGTATTGCAGGAGGATCGATTAGCAATTCGATCGCTAATTGGCTTAATTTGATTAATCCAATGGACTGAGATTAAGTCTAATTAAATATAATTTAATTAGATTTATTTTGGGCTTGATTGGATCAAGTCCAATTAGTTTATTGGATAAGCCAAATGCAAGGAAAAACTAGTCCTAGTTCAACTAGGACTTGGGTCAATCTAATTTCTAATTTGATTAAAAAAATAAATTAGATTTAAATATAATTTAATCTGATTAAATTAGGTTCTTAATTGGATTAAGACCTATTTTAATTAGGTTGATCTAATTTTGGTTTGATTTGGTTTGGGAAACCAAATTAAAACAAGTCATAAGATAGAATCCTAGTAAGACTAGGATTCCACCTTGCGCCACATAAGCCTTCCCCACGCCCTCTCTCTTATTCAACGCCAATCTCCACTTAATTTGTGTGACAAAATCCCTCTCTCAGGTCTCTCCCACGTTCACAAAAGGTTTCCTCTCTTCTTTCTTACATGGAAGGTGGTTTGGATCAAATCAAAAAGGAATAAGTTTGGATTTCAAATTCTATGAGATAGAGTTTTAGAAATCTAAAACTCTTTCAATTTTGCACCGAATTTATCCAAATTTTTTTCTTAGAATTTTCATGGATTTTAGGGTATACATTTTGCATCCTTTTCTGGTAATCCATACATAAAAATATGGAGGAGGTGCTCAAGAGTTGGGCGCCCCTTAACTTGCCATGTTTGGATAAGCCTTGACTAGGTATTTGACTGAGACAAGGATTCTATCATATCTCTCTATATAAAATGATTTTCTTCATGAAATTTTAGGAAAAGATAGATTTTTGAGAGTCCTTTGTTTCATCCAAACATCAGAGATAAATACCTTTGGGTCATGGAGATATAAAAGATGCAAGTTAGGGTGTCTACAGAGAAAAACGTGAAGAAGAAGAGGGTCTTCTTCTAGGGTTTTTTGTTTTCATATCTTTCCTCCCTCCATCTTGAGTTTCCTGAGAGTGTCTCAGATTTGAAACTCCTCCTTTTACTTTCCTTCTTTGGAAGAGTCCAAATCAAAAAGAAGGAGGCACCTGATCAACCATCAAAGAAGGATCAGCGCAGTACTAGCATACTGTGCTGATTTTCTGAAGCAGGACTTCTGATCGAGATTCGTGGGCTCGTGTGGATGACTCCTAGAGGCCAGATGCATGTGCGGCTTGCAACATCATCCTCAAGCCTGGATCAGCGAGGTTAGAATGTCTAACCTACAAGGTAATAGATCTGATCTATTGTTTAATACATACATTAGATGTAGTATAGAAACATGTTGATATGATCAACATGTAGTTCATGCTGTATATATATATATTTTAATTTTTGATTTAATACTATATAATAATCATGTAATAGGATCTTAGATCTAGAGATTTTCTAATTTTAAAAAATAAATTTTGATTTATTTTAGTCTTCCGTTGTATGATCTTGAAAAAGTTTCAAGATCTAACCCTGAAATCCTATATCTGGTTCCAACAGTATCCTCCTCTGATACTTATGTTGATTAGTCCCATACATCAGTATGTATTAGACCTAGGACATCGTTGGCTCTTTCACTTTTTTTCTTAAAAGATGACTTAGTCATCTTACCAAGTAAACAAGATTCGCAGGTTTGTAATGATTCACAATCATCTATTTCAAGGACACATTTCTTGATTGACTTGTTAATCTTATTTTTATTCACATGACCAAGCCTACAATGCCAAAGATAGGATTCACTGACATTATCTAATCTAGGGCATTTGCTGTTGTGTACATTATACTAACTGATCGTGATATTATGTATATGCCATGTTTTAATTGTCTACACATAATTATAGTATCATTCATCATGATATCATAAAAATTATCCTTTATTATAAACTTGAAACCAAGTTTGGTCAAAAAACCTACAGAGATGACATTCATCAAAAAGGAGGAACAATAATAACAATCATCTAACATGATACTATTGGACTTAAAGACAAGCTGCAAAGTTCTTAAGGCCAGAATTGGAACAAAGCTTCCATCTCCAATGTTAAGGAATTGCTCGTCCTCTTGAAACTTTTTATTTACCTGTAGTCCCTGCAACGAATTGCATATATTAATCAGACTTTCGATATCTAATACCCAGATAGTAGTATCATAAATAGAAAAACTACAAGGAGTTATCATATAAGTACCTTATAATGTAACTACTTGCTTCTTTTTCTTATTCTTAGGCCTGTTTGGGTCAAGGGTGGCTATATAAGCAGGATAATTCTTCTTCCAATGAACCAGCTTCTTACAGAAGAAGCATTCTACCTATCTCTTATCAACTTTTGATGATTTCTCTGTTTAGAATCGATGGCATGAGATTTCTACACCTTTTTCTTTCCTCTCTTAGAGGATCGATGCTCTGTAGATGAACCTCCCACTAAATTCACTGACTTTATATGGAGCTGGTAATCCTTCTCAAAAATCTGCAGTATCCTAGCAAACCATGGTAGTTTACTGCAGGCTTCGTTATTTTATAATGACTGAGAAACGGTAGGTAGGATTTTGATAGCGAATTGAGGATAGCATCCTTGTCTAACTGTTCATGCAATAGAAAGTCAAGTTTGCTAAGGCATTCAATCTACTCAATCATGTGTAGTACATGATCGATAACTGAAACCCTCTCTCACGTTTGGGTATTGAACACTGTGCAGAAAGTTTTGTGTCTCTCCATATCCTCAGAGGTATTGAAGGACTTATTCAACATTTGAATGATCTCCTTTGGCTGTGCATCCTTGAACTTATAGCTAAGCTCATCGTTCATAGCTACTCTCATCATACAACGCACAGTCGTGCGGTCATTGAGCCAGTTCACGTAAGTACCTCTCATAGCACGAGGAGTGTTGGCTGTAGGTTCTTTAGGTGCCTTATCCATAAGGATGTATAAAATTCTCTCGTGCTCCAAAATGATCTTCAACTTTCGATCCGATGAGCTCGTCGCTGTCCAACAGTGTACGGATGGATAATGTGTTGGCCATAACTGAAAGAAAAATATAAGCCTATTAGTATATGAATTATTTTTAATTTCAAAGATATAGACTTTAGTTTAAAGGTTCTTCTACTATTTTTAATGAATTGGTAGCCTCTACCTTCAACTCGAGAAATTACACTAATTCTTTAGTAGGTACTAGAATCCACACAGACTGCATTCAAGCCCGAGTGTGGCTCAGCCAACCCTAGTGCATCCATAGATAGGTTCATAATCAATTATTTCTCTAAATAACTTCTAGCAATTAGGTTTTGCTTCAGACATCCCTTCAGCAGGTGTGTGGCACCTTCACTAAAAATTTTGGTTAGATCCAACCATTAACATGACAACACCAAGTGCATCCAACAAATGGATGTCCAGGCCCGAGTGTGGCTCAGCCAATCTGAGCATTGATCTGAAGGCTTATCATGATGGTCATATGATGAAAGATAATTTTAATATATAATAGACATCAGGTGCGTGGCACCTCTAATGCCTATTTGAAATATTGGACTCATTATCACATACCTTAATGTGAGGCTATGATCAAGTTATCTCAAACTCTATTATTTTATGGACCTAATAATTTAGAGGATTTGATTTCATTGATCTTAGAATAAGAGAAGAAGATGATCTGCAAGTTGCAAATCCTCCCACTGACTTCACCAAGTCATATAGAGGTTTAAACAAAAGCTGGTCTAAAGATACCTAAATCTGTCACACTGATTCACCTTAATGGCATGGGTCTGTACGAATTGACTAGTGACCTAATCAAAATATAATCTACCATATCGGCCAGATAAGTGAGATCAATGAGATCAGTGAGAGGGATGTGCCCTTAGCTCACCGTAGATGCATCTAGGTAAATAACTCTCAATTAAAAATCACTTGATCGAATCTATCAAACTTATCTTAGATACCAACTAGTTAATTAGTTTCGATTTGGTCCATCAAAAGATTTGGGCTCAACCATAGAGCCATAATCATAGTCCATTTATTAGGGTCAAACATATGGACTTGATCAAATTTTAACTATTAAGATTGATTTAGAAAAATTCTAACCTAATCTAATTCAACACTTGATTAGATTTAATCAATTTCTCTGCTTGGTCCATATGTATTTCTAACCCTAGATCTAACCCATTAGAAGGACTTGACTCAAGCTAACCCATTGTCCATCAATTTATGTGGTGTCTTAATGATCTTCAATTCTCAAATCTAGATCATTCAAACTTAATTCAAAATTAAGTGTATGAAACGTGTGTTTCAGTCTGTAGAACTATTCTACCAAGATTTCAGGTGAAGCATACCATAAATTTCAATTCATGAAAATAAATTTTTATAATATATTTAATAATTAAACATACATAGGTATGATCTAAATTTCATACATACATCTCATGCATTATGATAATTTTTGGATCTATACCAATTACATCATATGTAATATGCTATTCAAATTTAAAATAATTTTATATCTAAATTTAAATTTTATTATAAAATATTATAAATCACTTTAGATCTAATCTAAATATATTTATGATCAAAATAATTCATAAGAATCTGTTTGCTTTTTTTCTTCATAAAATCGGATCACAATGACACCCCTACATATCATAAGAGAATCCATCGAATAGGTAAAAGAGAGATTAATCTCTTCAATCTCCTATGACCAGATGGTCTGGTGATCTCATCAATCTAAGTACTAGGCTACTAAGATCTAAAATCTAATTTTATATATAATTACATCAATATATAATTATTGACAAAACTATTTTAGATCATGAACATATCCTTGATCTTATCAATCATATTTTTTATCTAATCTAATTAGATTTGATGCATCATATACATCATATCAGATCTGAAATATATCTTATACTGATTATAAAATATTAATCTCAAATTTGATATCATATAAAAAATTAATTAGATGTAAATATGAATGCATAAGGATTGAATTTCTAATAAAATCTATTTTTGTATAGTACTCAATTCCAATAGGATTCAAATCTAAATATGAAAGGAATATGCCCTATAAGCCAATCAAAATTTATATTTTGATGAATTTTTCTTGTAATCTTTCAGACTCATGTATTGACTCTTTAAATAATAAAAGATATTTTTCATCATATGTTGCATTCTATTTTTGTAATGATTATGATGAAATCCATAAATCAGGATAATGGGTTTAGGGTTATGATAAGATCATATCTATGAGATCTAAAATCTTAAAAACTCTGATTTAGAATATTCTTAGTCATAAGAGCATTGAATAGGAGATCATTGTTTCGGATAGACTAGCACTTCCTATGTATGCTCGATAGAGAGGGTGGCTGATCTCATAAGCCGCTTGTGTGAGACACTAATACAAGAAAGTGGGTGCTTATTAGAGAATGAGTTCATGGAATTGATCCAATCTAAGAAACATCTTATGAAATTTACTTATCTGTCAAAAGATATTTTCTTATAGTGGGAGTTGTGCATATAATCCTTTGATTTGAGACTACCATAGAACCTTGCATACATGAATTCATATTTTTGGTTCATACTCATTCATGACTTAGTCATGTATAGGGTGTTCTGGATATGGTGGAATGTGCATAGAGATTATGAGTAGGTTAACATATAATTGGTCACTCCTGGTAAGAGGAGATTGCATCCTACTTGCTCTGATCGATTGATGATTCAGGAAACCTTTGATCAAAGTAGAATAAAAATTAAAAAGAGTTTCTAATATTTTATTAATTGAATCATCATTTAAGATTAAAAGAAATATGAGTATGATATTGGATTTGATATCATTCCATATCCAAAGTTATATTCGGAGTGCAGGGAGATCGTAGGATCGAATTGCACAGTAACTTTTCACTGAAGGATATTTTTGATATTTTTATCAAAATTTTATATCTTCTAGGTAGACATGATATGTTGCTAGATGTCAATCTTATCTTGTGAGTTTGATCAAATTAAAGATTTTAATTCAATCATCAATTAGAAAGAGTTCTAATTGCAAAAATCGGATTAGTTCGATTGGATCTAGATCGGTTAGATTAAATTCTAATCAAATCAGATCAACTTGCACTTGAGCTCACTACTAGCTAGAAAGAAACTCAATGGGTCACAAACAAATATAATTGATCAGGGGTCTAATTGGATTAGATCATGTTTGCAAAATAGACATGCTAGCACATGTTGCAAAAATTAGCTCTCTATTTCGAATTGGGTTTCAAATTGATTCCAGATTGGGCTAATTAAAGCTAAATTAATTCAAATGAATTTTAAGATTGAGTTGTATCAGCCTAAAGGCTACATGTACCATAGGGCCAAGAAACTAGGTCCCCACGCATCAAGAATTTTTCTTGCATGTGGGTGCAATTTTTGTGTGTAGAAATAGGTTTCATGTTTCATGAGATGGGATGCCCCTTCCTTGAGCTTATCCAATGTTCCATGATGAAATAAATTTTTTGATGATTTATGACTTGATTTTGAGCATAAATAATTTTTTTAAAGTTAAAATACCTTCTGGTTTAATTGTAGAAATTTATTGAATTTGAAAATCCTGCCAATCTAATCCATGCACCTGACCAAGAGTCCAACATATGAAGGACTCTAACCCAAGTGTCACGCCACATTTTAATTTCAGATTTTTCCCACACCATCAAGAAGTTAACACCTTCATTTTGGTTCATTGGATGGATAAAAGTCATTGATGGGTGGTGGAGAAAAATTACGCCAAGAGAAGTTGTGAGATGCATCAGAGAAATATCGAGAAAAAAGTTTCGAAGAGTCCTTCTATGTGAAGCATCTCTCAAATTTTTTTCTAAATGCTTGCCATATGTCATGAGACTCCTGATGGGCATGAAAAATTGGCTAGGGGTGTGAGAAATCTTTTGGGGCATGAGATGGTGCATGGAATGGGTGCGAATCATTCCCGAAGGCAACCCATCGTAAAGTATTTAAAGGGGGTGCGCCAGGGATTGGATTCATTCAGATTTTCAATTTCTTTTTTCTTTCTAACATCCTTTTCCCATTGTCCAATTAGTCTCTTCCTTCTCTTTTAAGATAAATCCAAAAATAGTAAGGACAAATCCGATTTTAGGATAAGAGTCTAGGAAGAGAATTAAGGAAGATAAGGAGAGAAGAAAGGTAGGGATAGGAAGGCTAGAAAAAGAGGATGAGGGTCTTGATGTTCTAGTGCCCAAGAAAATTTTTAGATTAAAAATTTTGGAGGAGGAATCATCTCAAGAAGTTGGTATCCTGGTCATGGCCCTGTGTGGATCATCGTTGGAGGGTGAACACTTGGGCATCTGGTGGAGGTTCTGTCAGAATTTGGATTAAGCGCTGTAGGTATTCTTCTATAGTTTGAATTTAATTTTTGAATATATGTTATATATGATTATTAATCATCAAAGAGATGTTGGTTTAAGAATTTAATATTTAAGATTTTTTAATTTAAATTTTGAAATTCATAATACTTTTGATGTGCATGTCCATCCTAAAATCATACAGTGGTATCAGAGCCAGTCTTGTTTGGTTCTATCATATATACATAATATTTATGTGATGCATAGTATAATTTATCTTATAAAATAATTTATATTATATATTATGCTTTCATATGATGATATGAATTGATGCATATATGATGCACCACTTCATCATCCTGACATAAGGTTGTCCTAGCATAACGGGGTTATGCTGCAAGGTTGTCCTAGGATGATGAAAGTCTATATGTTACACTTGCATATATAGAATATTTTAATACTGATATATAAATTAATATTATATAGTTAGAATGTGCATGAGACCAAATAAAAGATCTCATTAAAAATTATATTAAGTTGTAGTGATATACAACTAGGGGTTAACCAATTCTTGATCAATTGATCAATTGGTGTCTAGAAAAGTACTACAGATGGTTCTTTAATTGATTCTGTTGTCTGACCTGACTAATTTATTGATGTTTAAGAAAAGTAATGGGGGGACCCCCACCTTACTTACCAGGCCAATTTGATTAAGCGATCTTGATATTGAAAAACCCTAATATTGAAAACACTACTGGGGGCCTTCCTTCATACTAGATTAATGTTACATCATGAACTATGGCTAGCTTGTTGTGTTACCATAAGGCTTATCATAAAGATTGATATAACATAATCCTGGTGCATAGAAGATGCTTACGGCAATTTTGGATGTACTGCTTTGTTGTGTTAACACAAGGATAGTTATATTCAAATTTGACTGTATTGAAATGAAGGGTCTAACTTAACTAAAATATTATAACTTGTTATGTTAATACAAGGCTAATAATATTTTAGAAGCCAAGATATGATATTGAGAATTGCATGAGATGAAATTGAGAAAAATTTTCTACCTATGAACTCATGAGGGTTTGTTATGTTAACACAAGATCATTATGAAGAATTAGGATCTCAATCCTATTAAGATTAATATGTAATATATCTCGTTCGTCATACTAGAGGGTTATGATGTTCGATAAAATAGTGGGAGGCACAATTAAATCTAAAGACCTAATTTAATTATATCAATCAACATGAGTTGTTTGCTTATATAATATTCTTTATTCATTATAGATTAAATTCTATAAATGACATCTTCACTATCATTGTGAAAAATTTTAGATTTCAATAAATTGATCAATCCCAATTATGTAGACTGGTTGAGAAATTTAAAGATCGTACTCACTCAGAAGAAGCTCTTCTATATTCTTGATATCTCCAAACCACAAGAGGTTGGGGATGAGGCCACAGAGGAGGAGTTATCTACATATAAGATGTAGAAGAATGACAGTTTGATTGTCAAGTACATCATACTAGCTTCTTTGAACAATGAATTACAGAGACAGCATGAGAGCATGGATACTCAATCCATACTCCTCAATCTTAAAGAGTTGTATGGAGAACAGAGTAGGACTGCTAGATATGAGATATCTAAGCAGTTATTCCATACTAGAATGACTGAGGGGTCATCCATACAAGATCATATCCTAAAGGTCATTGATCTGATCACTAGATTGGGTCAACTAGGTTTTGTGACAAATGGAGAATTAAGTCAGAATTTGATCCTGCAATCTCTCCCCGAGTCGTTCGCTCAGTTTGTCATGAGCTATCATATGAACAAACAGAATACCTTCTTGTTTGAGCTGTTAAATATGCTCAAGACAGCTGAGAACCATATTAAGAAAGAAAAAGCTCCACTTCTTGTTGTGGATAAAATCTCTAAGAAGAGTCAGATTTTAAAGGTTCAAAGAAAGCACTGAATCCTAAGGGTGGCAAGATGAAGAAAAAGGAGAAGAAAATCTCCGGACAGAGTACCTGCTTTCACTACGGTAAGGCAGGATACTGAAAAAAAAATTGCAAGTTATATCTTGCAACTGTAAAGGCTGGTGGTGCAAGCGACGCACCAAAAGATATGTATAAGATACATACAATTTTGTCATTAAGTTCTTCTAATTCAGACTCTTGGGTATTGGATACTACCTGCGGTTCTCATATCTGCAAGTCATTATAGGGGCTGCAGAATATTAGAGTGCTGAAGAAGGGTGACTTTGAGCTCTACGACATTGGAGGAGAATCCATCCAAGCAGAGGCTATAGGGACATATATGTTGAAATTGCCTTTTGGAAAGATTTTAGAGCTAAAAAACTGTTATTATATGCCTAAGATCATTAGAAATATTATTTCTGTACCATTACTATTACAATGAGGTTATGAAATAGATGGAAAGAGTAATAGTTGCTCAATTTCTTTTTCTAATAAAATTTTTTATCATGACATTATTAATAATGATCTTCTGATTCTATCTAATGATAATATTTTTTATATTAATGAAAGTAAAAAGCAAAAGAGAGAAGAGTTGAATAATACTTTCCTTTGGCATTGTCGACTTAGTCATATAAGTGAGGCAAGGATTAACAAGTTATATAAAAAAGAGTTTTTTGAACCATATGATTATGAATCATTAGGTACTTATGAATCTTATCTTATGAAAAAAATAACTAAGACTCCATTTAGTGGACATGGAGAAAGGACAAGTGAGTTATTAGGACTTGTACATATTGATGTATGTGACCCTATGACAATAGAAGTCAAAGGAGGATACTCTTATTTTGTAACATTCACTGATGATTTATCTAGATTTAGATATGTGTATCATATTAAACACAAATCTGAAGTCTTTGATAAATTTAAAGAGTATCAAAGTATGGTCGAGAAACAAACTGAAAAAAATATTAAAATCCTTTGATATGATCGAGGAAGAGAATACTTATCCAATGAGTTTTTAGATCATCTTAAAAAAAATAAAATTCTCTTTGAATGGATCTCTCCCTATATACCACAGCTAAATGGTATAACAGAAAGGAGGAATCGCACTTTATTAGATATGGTGCGATCTAGGATGTGCCTTATAGATTTGTCTGTTTTCTTTTGGGGATATGTCCTAAAAATTGTTGTCTGTATCCTAAATATAGTACCTTCAAAATCTGTGCCAAGCACTCTATATGAAATATGGAGAGAAAAGAAGCCTAATCTTAAGTATCTTAAGATATGGGGCTATCCAACTTATGTTAAAAAAAATTTTGGACATAAGCTGAATGCTAGAGCAGATAAATACTTATTTGTAGGTTATCCTAAAGAGAGTATAGGATACCTTTTTTACCACCCTACTGATCAAAAAATTTTTGTTAGTAAACATGCCACTTTTATGGAAAAAGAGTTTATCCTAGAAAGAGACAGTGGGAAGAAAATTGAACTTGGAGAAGTTCAAAACCTACAAATGCAAGTACAAGATGATCCTCAACCAAAAATATCTATTAATGAAGTACAACCACAAAATACACCTCCTCTCCAAAGATGGATAGAGTGTAGAATGCATCTATAAGGTATGGGTTTATTGTTGAGAATAATAAAGCCCACATCATTGAGAATTATGAACCTTTGACCTATACGGAAGCCATCATAAGTAGAGACTCAGACAAATGGCTAAAGACTATGAAACCTGAAATGGACTCTATGTAGTCCAACTAAGTGTGGACTTTGGTTGATGCACCAGAGAGTGTGACCCCTATTGGATGCAAATAGGTCTATAAGAAAAAGATTGGAGTAGATGGCCAAGTTGAAACCTATAAAGTTAGATTGGTAGCTAAAGGTTTCAGGCAAAAATAGGATATTGATTATGATGAAACATTTTCACCTGTTGCCATACTCAAATCTATACAGATTATGCTTGTAATAGCAGCATACCATGATTATGAGATTTGGCAAATAGATGTAAAGATCGTCTTCTTTAATGGTTATCTTGAAGAAGAGTTTTACATATCTCAGCCAAAAGGATTTGTCTCAAAAGAGAGAGCAAATCAGGTATGCAGGCTAAAAAAAACTATTTATGGATTAAAGCAAGCCTCGAGGAGTTGGAACATCCACTTTGATGTTACAGTCAAAGAGTTTGGCTTTATAAAATATATAGATGAACCTTATGTATACAAGAAGACTAGTGGGAGTGCCATTGTCTTCTTAATTTTATATATGGATGATATACTTCTTATTGAGAATGATATCCCAATGTTACAATCGATCAAGACATGGCTATCAAGTAAATTTTTCATGAAGGATTTGGATGAAGCATCCTATATACTGGTATAACGATCTATAGGGATAGATCTAAGAGGATATTAGGCTTGTACCAATTCAGGTATATAGACTTAGTGCTAAAGAGATTTAGCATGGATGGAAGTAAAAGAGGTTACTTACCCATAAGTCATGGCATACATCTCTCTAAAAGGATGTCTCCTAAAACATTGGAAGAAAGAAATAGAATGAGTTCTATTCCCTATGCTTCGACAGTAGGGTCCATCATGTATGCTATGCTCTGTACCAAGCCTGATGTTGCCTATGCCTTAGGCATAGTTAGTAGATTTCAGGCTAATCCAGGAGAGAATTATTGAAAAATAGTGAAAAATATTCTTAAATACCTGAGAAGGACTAAAGATATTTTTCTGGTATATGGAGAATCTGATCTAAAATTAGAAGGTTATTCTGACTCTAGTTTCTAATCAGACCTTAATGATAGCAAGTCCACTTCAGGGTATGTCTTTACTCTTAATGGTGGAGCTGTTAGTTGAAAAAATTCTAAGCCACAGACTATAGCTGACTCAACCACTTAGGTAGAGTACATAGCTACAAGTGAAGCCGCTAAGGAAGCTGTCTGGATAAAGAAGTTCATCACTGAATTGGGTATTATTTCTGAGATTAAGAATTCAGTACCACTTTACTATGATAATACTAGAGTACTTGCTCAAGCAAAGGAACCAAGGTCTCATCATAAATCCAAGCACATTCTAAGATGCTTCCATCTCATTCATGAAATAATCGAAAGACAAGATGTCGTCATTGAATAAGTAGAAACAAAGAATAACATAGCAGACCCGTTCATTAAGGCTCTACCACAGCTGCAGTTCGATCGCCACCTCGATTGTATGGGGATAAAATATAAGGGCGATTGGCTTTAGTGAAAGTGGGAGATTGAAAGGAATATGCCCTACAAGCCAATCGAAATTTGTATTTTGATGGGTTTTTCTTGTAATCTTCTAGACTCATGTATTGACTCTCTAAATAAAAAAAAATATTTTTTATCATATGTTACATCTTACTTTTGTAATGATTATGATGAACTCTATAAATTAAGACAATGGGTTTAGGATTATGATGAGATCATACCTATGAGACCTAAAATCCTAAAATTCTTGATTTAGAATATTCTTAGTCATAAGAGTATTGAGTAGGAGATCAATGTTTCAAATAGACTAGCACTTCTTATATATGCTAGATAGAGAGGGTGGCTGATCTTATAAGCTACTTGTGTGAAATACTAATACAAAGAAGTGGGTGCTCATTAGAGAATGAGTTCACTGAATTGATCTGACTTAAGAAATATCTTATGAATTTTACTTACCTGTCAAAAGTGAGAGTTGTGCATATAATCCTTTAACCTGAGACTACCATAGAACCTTATATATATAAATCCATATTTTTGGTTTATACTCATTCATGACTTAGTCATGTACGGGGTGTTCTTGATATAGTAGAATGTGTACGGAGGTTGTGAATAGGTCAACATGAAATCGATCACTCCTGGTAAGAGAAGATCGCATCCTACTTGCTCTGATCGATTGATGATTCAGAAAGTCTTTGATCAAAGTAGAATAAAAATTAGAAAGAGTTTCTAATATTTTATTAATCAAATCATCATTTAAGACTGAGAGAAATATGAGTATGATATTGGATTTGACATCATTCCATATCCAGAGTCATATTCGGGGTGCAGGGAGATTGCAGGATCGAAATGCACGATAACTTTCCACTGAATGATATTTTTAGTATTTCTATCAAAATTCTATATCTTTCAAATAGACATGATATGTTACTAGACTTTAATCTTATCTTGTGAGTTTGATCAAATTAAAGAGTTTAATTCGATCGCCAATTAGAAAGAGTTCTAATTGCTGAAATCGGGTTAGCTCGATTGGATCTAGATTGGTTAAATTAAATTCTAATCAAATCAGATCAACTTGCACTTGAGCCTACTAATAACTATATATGTAACCCAATGGGTCACACATAAATAATTGGATTAGATCACATTTGCAAAATAGACATGCTAGCACATGTTGCAAAAACTAGCTCCCTGTTTCGAATTAGATTTGAAATTGATTCCAAATTGGGATAAGTAAAGATAAATTAATTCAAACTGATTTTGAAATTGAGTTGGATCAGCCCTTGGCTATATGTAACAAAAATCTAGAGCCAAGAAACTTGGTCCCCATGCATCAAGAATTTTTCTTACGTGTGGGTGCAGTTTTTGTGCGCAGAAATAGGTTTCACGTTCCATGAGATGGGACACCCCTTCCTCAAGCTTATCCAATGTTCCATGATGAAATAAATTTTTTAATTATTTTTGGCTTGATTTTGAGTGTAAGAAATTTTTTAAAAGTTAAAATGCCTTCTGGTTTAATCATGGAAAGTCATTGAATTTGGAAATCCTGCCAATCTGATCTATGCGCTTGACCAAGAGTCCAACTTATGAAGGACTCTAATCCAAGTGTCACACCACATTTTAATTTTAATTTTTTTTCATGCCATAAGCAAGTTAGCACCTTCATTTTGGTCTATTGGATGGATAAAAGTTACTGATGGGTGGTGGAGAAAAATTGTGCCAAGGGAAGCTGTATGACACATCAGAGAAACATCGAGAAAAATATTTTGAAGAGTCCTTTTATGCGAAGCATCTCTCAAATTTTTTTTAGATGCTTGTCATGTGTCATGATACTTCTAGTGGGCATGGAAAATTGATTGGGGGTATGAGAAATTTTTTAGGGTGCGAGATGGTGCATGGAAGGGGTGCGAATCATTCCCGAAGGCAACCCATTGCAAAGTATTTAAAGGGGGTGCACTGGAGATTGGATTCATTCAGATTTCTAATTTCTCTTTTCTTTCTAATATCCTCTGCCCATTATCTAATTAACCTCTTCCTTCTCTTGTTAGAATAAGTCAAGTTTGATTTTAGGACAAGAGTCTAGGAAGAGAATTAAGGAAGATAAGGAGAAAAGAAAGATAGGGATAGGAAGGCTAGGAGAAGAGGAAGAGGGTCTTGATGTTTTGATATCCAAAAAAAATCTCAGAGTAAGAATTTTGGAGGATAAATCATCTTAAGGAGTTGGTGTCTTGGTCATAGCCTTGTGTGGATCACTGTTGGAGGGTGAACACTTGGGCACCTGGTGGAGGTTCTGTCAGAATTTAGATTAAGCGCTGCAGGTATTCTTCTATAGCTTGAATTTAACTTGAATATATGTTATATATGATTATTAATCATCAAAGAGATACTGGTTTAAATATTTAATATTTAATTTTTTTTTAATTTAAATTTTGAAATTCATTATGCTTTTGATGTGCATGTCCATCCTGAAACCCTACAAAATATCCATCAAAATAGATCCAATTCAGATCTGAAATAAGTCCCACTTCTTAATAAAAATAATAATATTAAAATTTTATTAAAATAAATTTTAATTTACATTATTATTTCATCAAAAATTTAGCAACAATAAAATTTTATTATAACAAACTTATAACAACCTTAATCATTAATTGATTAGGCTCATCTAATCCAATTAAAATTAGATCAAAAATTTTATATAAATAGATTTAAATTAGATTGAATATCTAATATTAAATTTTAATTATATATAATATATAATTAATCCAAAAAAAATTAGTTATACATACATGTATTTCAGTACTGTTCTGATACCAATTGAAGGGAAGAGAAATAGTTTCTCTTCAGATAGTCCAGGTTGCATCTAAAATTTTTTTATTAATCTACATGAATAAAGATCAAATCCTTATTTGATTAGTAGTAGAACCAAAGATCAAATCTCTAAAAATCTAAAACAATCCTTCATGGAGACTTGGATGTGCAGACCCTCTACTTCGCATACACGTCAGACGCTGTAAGAAAGCAGGATGAACTCTGATCAAATCACTTTTGCAACCCAATCAAATGAGATAGGAGAGGTGCTGGTGAGATACCTCACACCAGTAAGAAGAATGCCCACAAGAGGGCCCACGGCAAGGGAGGAGGGGCGGCACCAAAGGGGAGAGGCCAAGGAGAAGAAGAAGGGCTTCTCTATTCTCATGCCTCTCTCTCTCTTTCTCTCTTCTCTCAATCTGATTTGTTTGCTATGCATCCATAGATAAAAACCCTCTCTATTTATAGATGAATCTCATGACTTAATAAGTATAAAATTTTTAATTCAAACATGCTTTAAATCAGTCCAATACTCATGAAAGAAGGATTCCTACATGAGGCAGTATTACCATCATATATGACAACTACATTGCACCCAATCTCTCACCCACATGGGATGCCCACAATGAGGAAGCTTCTAGGTGTTGGTTGACCTGCAAGAGAGAAGATTCTCAGTGCAAGTAGGATTTTTCATATCTCATCCAAAACGGATCTGATTCGAATCCAATTCGAAGCTGGTTAAAAATAATTTTGAAAGATTGTCAATCCCAAACTCCTTAGGACTTTTGTACCCAGTCTAACTTGAATTTTAGATCCAATTAAGTCTAATTAATTCAGATCTAATCTAAAATTAATCAGTACTTAAATTCAATCTTTCATATGCTCCATGGATCATAGATCAGAAACTATTCATCCTTGAGATCGAACCTGAACCTTATGTGTAGTGCTAGCTAGACATAGTCAACTCTTCAATCCTGTTTGATCTATAACTTAATTCTTAATCAAATTAGCTTATATATTCGATCAAATCAAGTACTTTCAAATTGGATATATAAATATAGGTCAATACTTTTCTATGGTGTCTGACTTATGTGTGTAACTCCATAGGTTCAAACACTAAGTCGATAGCACAGGAACCAATTCCTGCACTAATCGAGATACCATCTAGCAATACTTTCTGATGTCCAGATAGGTCGAATTATCATAAAAAAATATTTTAAAATCCATACACATGATTACCACATAATTCATCCTTTTGATCCTGAATGCTCTAGGATGGTCTCAGGTTAACTGTCAACCAAGATTGCTTCATCCACATTATATTTCAACCTTTTAAATCCATCTCATAGATTACCTTGACCAAGGCTTTACTAAATTAAAATACAGTGATACATCAACTCTAATAATTCGAAGGGGTCAATACCATCTTGATCCACATACATACTTCATAAGTATTTGACTGTACCCAGTAGCCTTTCATCACTGCATTAGAAATTCAGATAGTTTGGCATCAAAGCATGGAGTTGCTTGCAAGTCACTATGATGATCTCAGGTCTGAAGGATACTTATACCTATATGCTTCACGAATAATTTTTGACAGTAGAATACTTAGTAGGTAAGTTACTTGTTCAGTGATGATGTATACCTACGTCTCATCTATATGCCATACCAGTGTCACCACACTCCTTGGTTAAGAGGACAATCAATCTATATGGTACACAATGACCTCCACTCAATAAACATCATCGTCCTGTAATGACATATCATTAGGTTGTAAACATATTTAAGAACTATACGATAGATCCCCTCTTTATCGTACACTAACATAATTCTAAAGACTTCATCACAGCACAAGAGTTCAAGGAAGATATAACTTTATGATGAAAAATATCAAAATAACTATTATTCATTTATCAATAATTCATATATAAAGATAAACTCAATCATCATATGATTGATTCTAGGACACAATTCCCAACACCCAGAGTATTTCATCCATATTATATTTCAATCTTTCAAATCTATCTCATGGATTATCCTGTTGGAGTTTTACGGTTTCATGCATGCAAAATTTTTCAAAATAAGTATGCAGCAAAATTTATTTTTTTTTAGATTAAATCTAATTTAATCTAAGCATGCATAAGATCAAATCTTCAAACCATAAATAGAATCATCATATGTGAAATAAGATTTAGATATAAAAATTAAATAAAAAAAATAAATAAAGAACATACCTTGTCATGGATCAATTTTCATCACAAACTAATGATCATGGATTTCTTCCAAAGGTCTCTTGTAGCCGTGCAAGTGTCCGGTCTTTACGAGTATCCACACGAGACTCTGATCTGATCAGAAGCTTTTTGATCTCATCAGAATGCTAGCTCCCTTGCAGAGATTGCATCTTGATGGTTGAATTTTTTTTTTTCTCTCAAGATACTCTTAGAGAAGAAGAAGATGAGAGGAGGATCTTGATCTCTATGCTAGAGATCATGAGAAGAACTCTTTCTTCTCTTTTCTTCTTAAAATCTATACACCAATCTCTATTACCAATCTCTATAATAGAGATGTAAAAATTTTATCCAACTTTTGGATAAAGAGTAGAGGAGACATCCATATCCAAACATGGACAAAAAAGAAAAAGGAGATTGTCCTAACAACCAACCTTTGATTGTGTAAGAAAAAAGAGATATGAAGAGAGAAAATACCTCATGCCTTCCACCCTTCACATTGTGCCCTTTCTCTTGATCTTTCTCCACACAAATCCTATAGTTTTTGGCATCCACAAACTGATCTCTATTAGGTCTTACCCATCCCATATGGTGGTGTTTAAATAGATGAAGAAGAGTTTGAGATTGGATAGGAAATAAGAGTCCAAATAAGTTAGGACTCTTACATAATTCATGCCACCCTCCCTTATTTTTCTTTTATCCAATCTTACATGGTAATTCAAGGAGTGGCATGAACTTATTACACGCACAAAAGAAGTGGAGTGTGGAAAATTTTGGGGCATCCAATTTGGTTCAACGTGGGACCTATATGGCACATGGAAAGTAGGTAGTTTAATGCACATGAGACTCTCCTTTAGGTGGCTGTTTTAAACCCAATAAAACTCCAATCAATCCTAATCATATTAGACCCAAATAGATAGAAAATCAAATCTAATTTGGAGTCCAAACTATTTAGATTAGATGTCATCTAATTGGATAAGGAGTCCTAGTCTTTTTAGACTTTTGCTTGGTGTTTGAGTTAAACTCAATTTAATAATCCCATTAGAATTTGGTGCATCCATGAAAATGAAAATTTTTAATCCAAATAGAAACTCATACATTCTAGTCTAATTAAAAATAGAGTCAAACCCAAATCCTAATTCAAATAAGAATCATTCTCCCATGCAATTTAGGTTATCCTATAACCCAATCAGGTTTGATTAAATCAAACCCATATCAAGTCAAATTAAATCTAATTTAATTAGACTTGATGAAAGTCTCATAGCTCAATCAAATTAAACCACTTGGCAATCCAATTACCAATTAATCCTTCTTTAACTCACTAACTCTTTAGTGAGTTACATAATGCAACTTTTGTATTGGATCAATCATCAATCAAATTGATAATCAAATCCTGTTATGATTTATAATTGTAATTCAATCATTTGATCAGTCAAAAATCTCTTTTGTGTGTGATCCTATAGGTTCTATTCTATCTGATAGTGAGATATATTATGATCTCTACCACAATATCATTGAAATGCTTTTTAATGGATTAGAATAGTTTTAACTCTGTCCATCAAAGATCATCGATCATCAAGATGATGCTTGTGGGTCTCATAATCCACCAGTGACACCTAACAGTATGTAGTGATAATCCAGTAGAATAAAAAATGATGAATCTCTAGGTGCAGTTAATGCATGATACAGTCTCTCTATCGTGAGTTTCGATCGGATGGGAGGTCATGGATGATCGTCAAACCTCATCATCAGTCATATGATAGATTTAATCAACTCGAGTCCATATATGATTCTATAAAAACTCTTTTCCATCAATCACACTATTATGGCCATAGACTTAAAGACTCAGCTTCTTAAATCTCATGGGACTACTCCCTTCTGCTAGGATCGATAGATCTCATCTTGATGCACACCCCACTCTCACAGTGGACCAACTATCGTCAATATCTACAAGGGCCCATTGAGACCCATATTGATGTATCAGTCAAACTCCAGCAACCTTACTACGAGCAGTAGTGCCATCTCAAGTCAAAGGATCAGTCATACAACTGCAGCATCGAGAAAGTCACTAACGAGTGAGCAGACATCCATGTGACTTCTTATATTGGTCATGCTTAGTGCTAGTTGTTCTCTAACAACCACCTGCACTCTCGCTCCAGTATCTCTACACCGCAGACTCGAGATCCATCTGTCCAAAAGAAGCAATCCATGCACTAGTCTATCCGAATCAATCACCATCCCCATGATGATCCTATGACTAGGAGCAATTTAGGAATCAACCATCAATGACACATATCTTAAATTCTTAACTCTTTGAGAATATGTGTCATCATCTTATTAATCCCTTGGATGATTCATGGACATATAACATATTAATGGTAGTATAAATATTCAATAAAGTACAAAACTATATCCAAGAGATATAATATGAATCAATCAAGATTGGCTTCTAGGGTATACATCCAACAATCTCTCACTTGCACTAAAGCCAATCTGCTATGTACCAAGCCCCATCTTCAGAAGACAGACTTTGGTCTTAGGCTAGCTAAGTGACTTACCAGTGGATTATCCACATCACATGTAAAGTTTGCTCTCTGCACCTCTATGTATTTCTACTTGAGGTAGTCACGTGTTTTGCTACTCTATGTGCTTGGATATCCGGTGAGACCTAGGCTCCTTAGCAATGGCTATGGTACCATTATCTTTGCAGTATAGTGTCATGGCATCTGATGGCATGACATCCAATTCTGCAACTAACATTAGAACTAGAATACATCCTACACATCTACAATGTACTTAGCTTCCATCAATCAATTATTTGGAATCCTTCCAAAATATCGACACAGGAATACACCCTATGATGTAGATATTCTACCATCAATATCAGACATAAAATCTGAATTGGTGCATCCATCCACTTCTAGTTTTGATTCTTTTTTAAATTAAGAACAAATCTTTAGTTCTTCTTAAGAGCTTAAGGATGTTTTCACAGTAATCCAGCGCTCACAGCCTGGATACAACTGATATTTACTCGTGACATTCACAGTATTAACAATATCAGTTCAAGTACATAACATGGCATATATCTATGCCCGAGAGGATAACAGACCCCTTTCTTAGATTTTTATGCTGAATCCTTTCAGCATCTAGTCTCTGTACTTTATCTATGAAAATACAAGCATCCAGTTGCATCTATCTATATAAATCTTTAGGATGCTCACCTTATGTCTTTTATGGAAAAATCTATATTCAACCATATTTTAACTGGTGTTAGTATTGGACACTCCCACTGACCCTTTTGAAAACACATAATTTCTCTTTTTTGATCAAACAATTTGATCATATCATCGAAATGAATGTTCCAACTCCAAGATTATTATAGACTTTGTGATATCCTATCACTAGAAGTAAAATCATAGGCTATTTCATACAGAAATCTTCAAAAGATCTCTTCTTAGGAAAGCTATTTCACATCCTTTTCTTAGAGTCGATATCTCACATTGCCTCATTGTAGATTTTAGGATCATCTTTATGTTCCCCATCTCCTATGAGAAATAAATTTTTCTACATCCTCTGTTAAGCATACACAAGTACCTTTTGAGAAGATTGGAGATCCTACTATATGTACAAGGTAGAAGAGGAATATATATCTACTGGCTCATGATGAATAGGTTCTTAAGGTCTCAAAGCTCGTTGCTCTTCAGAGACACTCTCTTCGAGATTAGCTTTTCTTCCACTGCTTCATCTTGGTCAAATAATTTTTTAAGAAGATAGCATGTCGGGTCACAATCACATTATGATCCTATCAAAAAGTAGTATCCCAAACTTTTTTAGGATGGACTTTATAGACCTATCCTCTAACATATCCACCTGCTGTCTTTGACACAGGCTGGACATCCTTGGATCTCAAAATAATCAAGATTCAGTTCTCACCATGTCATATCTCATACAATGTGGGAGGAATAGGTTTAGAGTGAACCCAATTCCATAGAATTAAGGTATATCCCTGAAGAAATATAAATAAATTAGTAAAGTTCATTATAGACTAGACCATATCTCATATAGTCCCATGACTCTTCTTATCTTGTTGAGCTAAGATGTACTAAGAGCAGTCCAATATGAAACTATGCCATTTTATGAGATAATCGAAAATTTTTTTTCATTGGTATTGCATCCTCGATCCGATTGAAGTATCTTTCAAAATTTTTTGATTTACTTCTCTACTTTATATCTGAATTCTGAACCTTTCAAAAATTTTAAATTTGTATGTCATATACTTACCCATACCGTGATCGATCATCGGTAAAGATAACAAAGTAGAGACAACTCTTTGGTTAGCACATCATATGGGCTACACATATCAAATATGCACAAGGATAAGTATCTCAGTAGTCTTTTCTCACTTATCCCACAAGAGTAGCTTAGTCATATTTTTCCAAAGAGATGATGCATAAACTAGATTTGACTCAATAGTCAATGAGCCTAAAGCCCATTTTTCTCCAGTTTTTTAATCATTTCTTCTCTAATATGACTTAGCCTAAGGTTCCACATATATTTAAGGTTTATCTCAATTTTGGATCTCTCAGATCTAATATCATTCACTGCTTGCTCAATTAAGTTTACAGATGCATCACCATGCAAACAATAGAGATCGTCTTTAAGAACTAAATCCAAACGATAATCACAAAGGATAGATATCCATGGCCACAGCAGCAACTATTATCCTATAGCCAATTTAAGGGTTACTTTCTCAGTCCTCCACCTTTCCATTGACTTTACACTAGAGTCCACAGCTCAACCTGGAGAAGAAAAAATTGTAAGGATTGTATTGAATAATTTTGACATGCCTACTCTAGATGTGTCATTATTTCTTTAGGCTCTCTAGATATTTATCTCTGAACTCTTTCAAGGTTCCTTTGTTATCAACACTTTGACCAATTTAGATAAGGTGCCATGATGGTCATTCATATGGTAGTTTATCATAAACTATCTATATAAACTGATCAGGGATCGCAGGATCAAATCTACAAGCAATTCCTTATGCATGGTCATATCGAGCCTTTCAAGCTCCTTAATGTCCTTGATGATTATCAAATAATGATCATAGATTGACTGTCCATCACGCATCACATGCGTCATGCAACTCTGATCACCTCACAATATTTATAGATGAATCCATATGTTGTTGGCAGTTTATATGTGCTCATGCATACGTTGGAGTTCATCTAATATAGACTTTAATATTTAGCACCTATCTTATTTGTCATTGTCCATCTACTCATCAAGTATGGCTCGTTGACTATGGATGGATATGTTGTTAATATTAGAATAACTTGGTAGAGAATATAGCTTAATTTTCTTAAATTAAGAATAATTCTTTAGTTTGTGAGCCAGTCTATGTAATCGATATCGGTTAATCAGTTGATATCTAAGATTTGAGCTAGAGGGTTGGAAGCTGACATAATAAACAGCAAAGAGCAAATATTTTAATTAAATATTTATACTTATTTTATAATTTGCTCTAGAGATTTTTAGATACAAAAAGAGACGCCCACTATTTTATCAGATCTTCCACACTCTCTAGATGGAGAAACAAAAATTCTAACACGATAATTGAGTTTCTAGTGGGTGCTGTGTTCCACTGATGCTATGCATCTCACCTAACAGTTATTGGTAACATGAATAAACATCGATGCGTGGGCAACTCTTTATCCAGATGCTTCTCTAAGCATGTTGCAGCCACTTGATCCCTAAGTCATATGGGCTCACCTAACACTTATTGCTCACATTCCTTAGTTAAGTCAGACCCTCCGTTCACAAGCAAGTGCAAAGCCATCATTGAGTCCCTCACCTAACAGTTATTGGGTCCAATCCCATCTTTATCTTGGAGCAACTCTTTACTAATAGAGTGGTTGCGTGTTTCTGATGCAACTGAACCACTATGACTAGCCGAGAACAATCAATGCCGGTAGCACGTCCGCACATCTACAACAATGAAAAACCTTGAACTTAATATTTGTGGAGAGATTTGAGTTTAGATCTCATCTAATCAGTCATCACATGACTGATATAATTGGCATAGGCTAAATCAAACCACCGAGAAACCATATTTGAGACTCAATCTTTCAAATCAGCCAGATAAGTAAAGATTGATGGGGATCCCCCCTTTGCTTTCTTTAGACACCAATAAATTGGTCAGGTAAGTGAATGAAACTAACTAAATAACCACCTTTCAATTACTTATTTTAGATATCAATTGGATAATTGATCCGAATAGATTAGCTTAGGTGAATCAGATTCGATCCATAGAGCCAAATTATATCCTTAGGTTAATCGATTCTATATATGGGTGTCAATCGATTCGATCAATAATAATTGTATGATCTTGAGTTCTATTGACCTTACCTTAATCAATACTTGACTCAATTTGATCAACTGCTAAATCAATTTAGACTCAATATGATCAAATTAGAAATCTTTTGATGTAATCCAATTACATGACCTAATTTGGTCTACCCATGACCAATTCCTCATGCACAAACACTAATTTCAGATCTTAAATTTAAATTTTTAGATCTAAATTCTTTGTATGAAGAAGTAAATTTTGATCTTAAAATAATTTGAGATCATACATACAGAAATGTATCATATACATGAATAAATTTAGGTCATAGAAATAAATTTTAGTCCTAAATATACTTTCATATATCTTATATATGAATCAAAATAGATCTTGAAACTTTTTTTAGATCTAAATAACAAAACATATATCACATATATGCTAAAAAAATTAGATCTAAAATTCTAATTTAATTAAAAATTTTAACATCATTTTAGGACAATCATTCAGCATAACAAGTTATGCCAGGACAACCTTATGACTGAACGATATCAAAATTTTTTAGATCTAAAATTTTTCTCTACAAATTTTAGATCTAAATTTTAACCTCATACATATGACGTGGCTCTGATATCACTGTTGGAGTTTTACAGTTTTATACATATAAAATTTTTCAAAATAAGTATACAGTAGAATTTAAAATTTTTCAGATTAAATTTAATTTAATCTAAGCATGAATAAGATCAAATCTTCAAATCATAAATAGGATCATCATATGTGAGATAAGATTTAGATATAAAAATTAAATAAAAAAATAAATAAAGAACATACCTTGGCATAGATCAATTTTCACTGTGAACTGATGATCATGGATATCTTCCAAAGGTCTCTTGTAGCCACACAAGCATCCGACCTCTATGGGTATCCACATGAGATTCTGATCTGATCAAAAGCCTTTAGATCTCACTGGGGTGCTAGCTCCCTTACAGAGATCGTATCTTGATAGCTGAAATTTTTTTTTTCTCTCAAGATACTCTTAGAGAAGAAGAAGATGATAGGAGGATCTTGATCTGTCCACTAGAGATCATGAGAAGAACTCTTTCTTCTCTTTTCTTCTTAAAATTCATGCACCAAATCTCTACAATAGAGATGTAAAAATTTTATCCAATTTTTGGACAAAGAGAAAATGAGACATCCATATCCAAACATAGATAAAAAGAGGAGAGGAGATTATCCTAACAACCAACCTTTGATTGTGTCAGAAAGAAGAGATATGAAGAGAGAAAATACATCATGCCTTCCACCCTTCACGTTCCATCCTCTCTCTTGATCTTTTTCCATGCAAATCTTCTAGTTTCTAGCATCCATAAATTGATCTCTATCTGGTCTTACCCATCCCATATGGTGGTGTTTAAATAGATGAAGAGGAGTTTGAGATTGGATAGGAAATAAGAGTCCAAATAAGTTAGGACTCTTACATAATTCATGCCACCCTCCCTTATTTTTCTTCTGCCTAATCTCATATGATAATTCAAGGAGTGGTGTGAACTTATTAAATGCACAAAAGAAGTGGAGCATGGAAAATTTTGGGGCATCCAATTTGGTTCAACATGGGACCTATATGGTGCATGGAAAGGAGGTAGTTTAATGCACACGGGACTCTCCTTTAGGTGGCTGTTTTAGACCCAATAAAACTTTAATCAATCCTAACCATATTAGGATCAGATTAAATCTAAATAGATGAAAAATTAAATCTAATTTAGAGTCTAAACTATTTAGATTAGATGTCATCTAATTGGAGGAGTCTTAGTCCTTTTAGACTCTTGCTTGGTGCTTGAGTCAAACTTAATCTAATCCTAATCCAATTAAAATTTGATGCAACCATGAAAATAAGAATTTTTAATCTAAATAGAAACTCATACATCCTAGTCTAATTAAGAATTAAGTCAAACCTAAATTTTAATTCAAATAGAAATCATTCTTCTATGCAATTTAGGTTATCTTATAACCCAATCAGATTTGATCAAATCAAATCCATGTCAAGTCAAATTAAATTCAATTTAATTAAACTTGATGAAAGTCCCATAGCTCAATCAAATTGAGCCACTTAGTAATTTAATTATCAATTAATCCTCTTTTAACTCACTAACTCTTTAGTGAGTTACATAATGTAACTTTTGTATTAGTTCAATCATTAATCAAATCCTGTTATGATTCATAATCATAATTTAACCATCTGATTATTCAAAAGCTTTTTTTGTGTATGATCCTATAGGTTCTATTCTATCTAGTAGTAAGATATATTATGATCTCTATCACAATATCATTGAAACTCTTTTTAATGGATTGAAATAGTTTCAACTCTACCCATCAAAGATCATCGATCATCAAAATGATGCTTGTGGGTCTCACAATTCACTAGTGACACTTAGCAGTATGTAGTGACAATCCAGCAGAATAAAAGGTGATGAATCTCTAGATGCAGTTAACGCATGATACAGTCCCTCTACCGTGAGTTTCGATCGGATGATCGATCATGGATGAATCGTCAAATCTCATCATCGATCATATGATAGATTTAATCAGTTTGAGTCCATATGTGATTCTATGAAATTTTTTTTTCAATAATCACACTGCTATGGCCATAGACTTAAAGACTCAGCTTCTTAAATCTCATAGGACTACTCCCTTCTACTAGAATCGATAGATCCCATCTTAATGCATATCCCATTCCTACAGTGGATCAATTGTCGTCAACATCCACTACAAGAGCTCATTGAGATCCATATTGATATGTTAATCAAACTCTAATAGCCTCACTGTGAGCAGTAGTGCCATTTCAGATCAAAAGACTAATCATACAACTACAGCATCGAGAGAGTCACTAACGAGTGAGCAGACATCCATGTGACTTCTCATGTTGATCACGCTTAGTGCTAGTTATTCTCTAACAACCACCTATACTCTCACTCCAGTATCTCTACACTGTAGACTCGAGACCCATCTGTCTGAAGAAAGTGATCCATCAATGATCTATCTAGATCAATCACCATCCCCATGATGATCTTATGACCAAGAGTAATTTAGGAATCAACCATCAATGACATGTCTCAATTTCTCAACTCTTTGAGAATATGTGTCTTCATCTTGTTAATCCCTTGATGATTCATGGACACATAAGACATGAATGGTAACATAAATATCCAATAAAGTATAAAACTATGTCTCAAAGATATGATATGCGTCAGTCATGATTGACTTCTAGGGCATACATCCAACATACCCTGGTCAAGATTTTACTAAATTGAAATACAGTGATACATCAACTTCTATAATCCAGAGGGATCAATTCCATCTTGATCCACACATAGATTTTGTAAGTACTTGACTATATCCAGTAGCCTTCCATCACTGCATTAGAAATCTAGATAGTCTGGCACTAAAATATAGTGAATTGCTTGCAAGTCACTATAATGATCTCAGATCTGAGAGACACTTATGCCCATATGCTTTACGAGTAGCTCTTGACAGCAGAATGCTTAGTAAGTGAGTCAGTAATGATGTACTCTTACATCTCACCTGTATGCCATATCAGTGTCACCACACTCTTTGGTTAAGAGTATAACCAACCTATATGGCACACAATGACCTCCACTTGATAAATATCAACATCTTATAATGATGTATCATTTGCTCACAAACATGTTTAAGAAATATATGATAAATCCTCTCTTTATCGTTCACTAATATAATTCAAAAGACTTCATCATAACACAAGAGTTCTATAAAAAAGATGTAATTTTGTGATGAATAATGTTAAAATAATTTTTATTTATCAATAAATAATTTATATGTAAAGAAAAACTCAATCATCATATGATTGATTTTAGGACATAATTTTCAACAGATAGTACTTTATCTGAATTACTGAACATGCTGGTAACAGCTGAGAGCACCTTGAAAAGTTCAAAGGATATAATTCTGACTGTGGAGTAGGCTTCCTCTAAGAAAAAATATTCTTTCAAGAAGAAGAAGAAGCCTACAAAGAAACAAAAGAATGACACCAAGCCCGAGAAGCAGATTTCAAAAAAGGCTAATGATAAGAAAAAGTATTTCCATTGTAATGTTGAAGGCCACTGGAGAAGAAACTGTCTGACCTACCTAGCGATTGTCAAGAATAGAAAGAAGGATGGACCTTTTAAAGGTACATTTGACTTGCTCGTAATTAAAACTAATCTAATAATTTTTTCTTCTTCTAGTTGGGTTCTAGATTTTAGTTTAAGTGCTCATCTGTGTACTTCTATGTAGGGTCTTAAAGAAGTTAGAGGGCTGAGGAAAGGCGAGATCATTCTCTGAATTGGTGATGGAGCAAGAGTTGCTGTTGTAGCCATCGAGACCTACCCTCTGTGATTACCATTAGGAATTAGTTTAATTTTGAAAGACTGCTATTATGTACCTATAGCCAGAAGAAATTTAATTTTTATATCTGTGCTGGCACAGAAAAATTATAATTTTTATTTCAATAAAGATATATATGCAATTTATTTTGAAAATGAAGTTATTACACATGCTTTCTTGATTGATGATCTTTATCATTTGCATATTGATGCGAGTGTTAATATTAATGAACAAACTATGAAGGCCATAGGGTCTAAGAGACTTAGAGATAAGAATAGCCAAAAGTATCTATGGCACCTTAGGCTAGACCATATTGGAGAGGACAGACTCAACAAACTGAAGAAAGATGGTCTTCTTGGGCCACTGACTTTCGAGTCTTATCCAGTTTGTGAGTCCTATCTTCAAGAAAAAATAACTAAGCTGCCCTTTGTGGGACAAGGAGAAGGGCCAATGAGATATTAGTCATGGTACACACTGATGTATATGGTCCATTCAATGTACAAGCCAGAGATAGCCATGTCTACTTTATAATTTTTATCGATGATTATTCATGATATGGATTTGTGTATTTGATGCATTAAGTTTGAAGCCATTAAAAAGTTCATAGAGTTCAGATATGAAGTAGAAAAACAATCGAAAAACTCATATAGGTTCTTCGATCAAATCGGAGAAGAAAATATCTTAGTGGAGAATTTTCGATCTATCTCAAAGATAATGGCATAGTCTCACAGTGGACACCTCCATAGACACCTTAACTCAATGGGATATTTGAAAGGAAAAATTGGATCCTATTAGATATGGTCCGATCAATGATGAGCTTCACAGACCTTTCTATCTTTCTCTGGAGACATGCATTACTTTTTGTGATTCATCTTTTGGATCAGATTCTCTCTAAATCCATTCCTACTATATCATATGAGTTATGGCATGGTAAGAAGCCAACTTTTGGATACCTCAAGATTTAAGGATATCCAGCCCATGTCAAACAACAGCAAACGAATAAGTTAGAGGCTAGATCTTTTAGGGCTCGCTTCATAGGGTATCCTAAGAAAATCATAGGATATTACTTCTATCTTCTTGAGGATTGCAATATGATTGTGAGCCATCATGCCATCTTATAGCATGGTAAGAAGCCAACTTTTGGGTACCTCAAGATTTGAGGATATCCAGCCCATGTCAAACAACAGCAGACGAATAAGTTAGAGGCTAAATCTTTTAGGGCTCGCTTCATAAGGTATCCTAAGAAAACCATGGGATACTACTTTTATCTTCTTGAGGATTGCAATGTGATTGTGAGCCATCATGCCATCTTCTTAGAAAAAAAGTTTATCCAAGATGGAGGCAGTGGGAGGAAGATTGAGCTCGAATAGAAAGTCTCTGAAGAGCATTGAGTTCAAGAACCTGAACTCAGTAGTGAGCCAGTAGATGTGGTACCTCCTCCACTCATAGATCAAGTAGGGTCTCCTATCCTCCTGAAAGGTACTTAGGTATTCTTACAGAGGATTTAGAGGAAGCATTCCTTATGAGAGATAGGGACATTAGGAATGATCTCAAGACCTATAATGAGGTAATATTAGATATTGACTCCGAAAAATGGATGGAAGCAATGAAGTCAGAAATTGACTCTATGCATTCCAACTAGGTTTGGTCCTTAGTAGATTCACCTGAAGGTATTGTATCTATTGGGTATAAATAAATTTATAAAAGAAAAGTTAGATCGAATGGTAAGATAGAGACCTATAAGGCGAGGTTGTTGAAAAAGGTTATAGTCAATGCGAAGGCATTGACTATCATGAAACTTTTTCATCCGTGGCCATGCATAAATCCATTCATACTCTGCTTGCCATAATAACTTTTCACGATTATGAAATTTGATAAATGAATATGAAAACTATCTTCTTAAATGGATATCTTGAGGAAGATATCTACATGGAGTAGTTTTTGGGTTTCACATCCAGTGATAGTGATCACAAGATCTGCAAGCTGTAAAGATCCATATATGGACTCAAGCAAGTATCTCAGAGTTGGAACACTGGCTTTAATGATGTGATCAAAATATTTAATTTTATTAAAAATAAGGAGGAGCCATATGTGTACAAAAAGGTTAATGGGAGTACTGTCACATTATTCATATTATACGTGGATGACATCCTCCTGATTGAGAATGATATTCCCATGCTGATATCGATCAAAGTATGGTTGTCAAAAGAATTCATCATGAAAGACCTAGGAGAAGCTTCCTACATTCTTGGTATAAAGATTTATAGAGATAGATCTAAGAGAATGATAGGACTCTCACAGTGAATGTACATAGAGGAGGTTTTGAACAGGCTTAGCATGGAAAACTTTAAGAGGAGATTTTTTTCTCTTAGACATGATATTCATCTCTCCAAAAAGATGTGCCCTGACACACCTGAGGAGATCCAATGCATAAGCAAAATTTCATATGCTTCAGCAATAGAGAGCCTCATATATGCCATGTTATGTACACGACCTGATATAGCCCTTGCTGTGAGTGTCACGAGCAGATATCAGGTGAATCTAGATGAAGAACACTGGATTGCTGTAAAAAACATCTTTAAGTACTTGAGAAGGACTAAAGATTTGTTATTGATCTTTGGTGGAGGATCGAAGCTGAAAGTTGAGGGATACATCGATTCAGATTTTATGACTGATATCGATGATAGAAAGTCTACATTAGGATATATTTTCTTGTGTAATGGTGGTGTGATTAGCTGGAAGAGTTTCAAGCAGTCGATTATTACAGATTCAACCATGAAAGTCGAGTACATCACCATCTCTGAAGCTGCTGAGGAAGCCTTTTGGTTCAAGAAGTTCATTATGGAGCTGTATGTAATGCCATCAGATGCCATTGTACTATACTACGATAATAACGATGCCATATCCCTCGCTAAGAAGTCTAGATCTCATCAGAAGTCTAAGCATATAGAGCGGCGATTCCACATCATATACAAATACCTCGAGAAGAAGTTCGTTGAGATGTAAAGAGTCGACTCTACATAAAATATGGTAGATCCACTGATCATGCCTCTCAGTCAGTAGAAGATCGAAGCTCATCTTGAGAAGATGGGCATTAAGTATATAGCCAATTAGCTTTAGATCAAATGGGAGTTTGTTAGATCAGTGCCCTAAAAGTCAATTCTTGGCTAACATATTTTGTAATTTTAGGACTTAATTTTATATTTATAATATTTTTATTATTAATAAAGGATTTTTCATTCTAATCATGTTTATGTATCCATGATTTGTCTTAAAAATTATCAAAGATGATTTTTGTATATTCTCAAGGTGTTGAGAATTTGAGATATACATTAATTAGTGGTTAGTTTCTAAATTCTTCCGATCAAAAAATTATCACAGAGGATAGTGATCAATCCATTCGAGATTAGTGCACAGTCACCTCCCTTGTGGGCAGATGAGTCTTTAGTCTGCAGTGTAGGGACACTGAGTGAGAGTGTAGGTGGTTGTTAGAGAATAACATGTACTGAGCATGAGCAACATGATAAATCACTTGAATGTCTACTCACTTGTCAGCGGTTGACTCAATGCTGTAGTGGTGTGAGTGGTCCTTTGACCTGTAATGTCATCGGCTATTCGCAGCGAGACTACTAAGTTTAACTGCATATGTTGCCCAGCTATGCAACCCAAGAGGGAGGGGTGAATTGGGTTTTAAAAAATTTAAGCTTAACTAATTACTTATGAAAACTATTTGTTAAAAGCTTGATGAATGAGGAGAAAGACTTTAGTTCAAGATTAATTACCTAAAGCAAGAATGCAAGGATATAATAAAGAAATAAAGAGAAACAATAAAGCACACCACAAACACAAGGATTTATAGTGGTTCGGTGCCAACCTTGCACCTACATCCACTCCCCAAGCTTCTACTTGGGAATTCCAATCCACTATACTTGTATTCAACCCGAATACAAACGTCGGAAACTCCGACACTAGCTATCCCAAGCTAGTCCACTTGTTTTCCGGGTACAAGCCAACCCAAAACACTCTAATTTCAGGTTCGGATCAACCTTCCCTTGTTTTGGAAACCCTCCAAAAATAAGAACAATTACTCACAAAGAGTAAGACAGTTTAGAGCACAAATAAGTACAAGAATAGCTCCTTAAATGAGCAAATATAATAATAAAAATACTTTACTCAAATGAAGAAGCCCCTTTTTGGATTTTCTCAAGGTGGATGAAGAGTTGAATGAACGCTTGAGGAATAGGTGAGCTTCGATTGAAGGCTTCTTGAAGGCTTTGAAAGAGCTCTTGATCAAGGTTGAAAAGTTGGCTTGAGAAACCCTCTCTTTGAATGCTCTTGAATGCCCTTTTGAACGCTCTTGCTTTTCTCTTTCAAAATCTCTCGTATGTCTCTTGTGTATATTGTAGATCTCCTGTATCTCTCGTGTATATTGTAGATCCCCTTTTTGTTTTTCACCTTTTGAAACTTTTTATAACTTTAAGAAACAAGGGAAAATATTTTAAGCAGAAAAAGAGCCGTTAGAGCATTTAACGTGAGCATTAAAGGCAATTAAAACGGGCAAAAAACTAGCCATTGCGGATAATTCTCATCGCAGGGGTCGACTCATGAGTCGACTCATGCTTCAGGGGTCGACTCATGAGTCGACCTCTGTTGCAAAAACCAGAGATTTGGGTTTCTGGATATTTTGGCCCAAAATAGCAGAAGTCGACTCATGAGTCGACTCATGCCTTGTGGGTCGACTTATGAGTCGACTCACAGGTCTTGCCAAGCCAAAAAACCAGCGTGCCAAGGGAAATTTTAGCATACCAAGCAGCTCATTGTGCCATGAGTTGACTCATGAGTCGACTCATGCACTTCAAACATTCATAACTTCAAAAATATAAGTCCAAAAATAATGAAATTTTCATCAATAGATTATAAATCATTTGTTCTACCAAATGATACTTTCAAATCAGGATTTTAGTAAAATTATGATTTTGCCCCTGAAGAGCATAAAGACTTTTTCAAATAAAAATATTTGTATCCCTTCAATCTGCTTTGTAATCATCTAAATCAATCTAGGAGCAACAATCTCCCCCTTTTTGATGATGACAAAATACTTGAACAAAAGCATTTATGTGAATGTATTATAGATTTATATGCTTGAAAAGAGTATGATTCTTTTGGCATGTGATATAAATGGTCATATGCAAGAATAGTTTGCCCATTTGCTTAAAGATTTGAAGATATGCTCATTTGATTATGTGATTTTGGTGTTAGAGCAGAAAACTTATTTTTGTTATCAGATCAAGCTGTATTTTGAAAATTTGCTCATTCTCATTTGATTTTAGTTTTAGCATTAGAGTAAAAAATAATTATGTGCTTTAATTGCTTTTGATACAAAAAATAATTATGTGTGCCAAAGCATGTTTAAGAGTTGATTTGGAAAGTTTATTAGATCATTTTGAGTTTAAGATGTATCAGAGCAAGAGAAAAATAAATTTTGCAATGTATTGGAGCAAGAAAAATAATTTTACAATGTTATCAGAAAAAAAATTTACAATGTATCAGAGCAAGTTAAAAATTTTAAGATGTATCAGAGTAAGTTAAATTTCTTAAGATGTATCAAGGCAAGTTGAATTTCTTAAGATGTATCAAGGTAAATAAAATTTCAAAAGATGTATCA
This sequence comes from Elaeis guineensis, assembly GCF_000442705.2. Classification (NCBI taxonomy): domain Eukaryota; kingdom Viridiplantae; phylum Streptophyta; class Magnoliopsida; order Arecales; family Arecaceae; genus Elaeis; species Elaeis guineensis. The sequence continues at coordinate 54,050,343 of NC_025998.2, read as the reverse complement.
GAGCAAGTTGGAATTTTGAAGTATATCAGAGCATATTTAAATTTTTAAAGCAAATCAGAGCATATGTAAAGAAGTAATTTAAAAGTTACTTATTTGCATTGTACTTAGCATTGTACTTTTGATATTGTTCTTTAAATTCTCCAATTCATTCATTAATTTCTCATAATTTGTAGTTTTCCTTTTGATGGGTTGCTTTTTCTTTAATTGCTCATAATTTATGGTTTTTCTTTTGATGGATTGTTTTTTTTTTTTTTTTTTTTTTAATTGCTCATAATTTATGGTTTTGCTTTTGATGGATTTTTTTTTTTATTTAATTTCTCCCCCTTTTTGACATCATCAAACATGGTTAACTCCTCCTTTTTCTGAAACATTCTTTAATTTCTCCCCCTTTAGAGTTTATCACAGATGTTTGTTCCCCCTTAATACAGCAATTATTAACGGCAAACAACAACAAAGAGAAGACAATATTTCAACAAGGAGAATATATATAACCAAAATATGATCGACATCATTACAAAAGGTAGAAATATAAGTAAAAGATGATACCATAAAACCATAATTGTTTCAATACATAGTTCATAATATAAAAGTCAACCAGCTAATTGTCAATACATGGCCCTAAAATACGGATCCTAGAACAAGACACTAACACCTAGGATCTAGTAATGATCAAGACAAGTCATGGATCGGAGTCATCAGATATGGGATGAGAAGCTGATGGATCTCGATCAGAAGTGCGTCCTCTACCCCATCTGCCTCTTGGCATGAGCAGGAGAGCGAGATGAACTGGGTGGCTGAGAACGCTGAGAGGCTAAGGACTGAACAGAAAGGATGAGTCTGATAGAATCAAGTACGTTCAGTGCTCTGGAAACAGACTGAAGTAGAGCAGTGAACTGAGTGGATGCATGCTCACTCGATCCTCGGATCTCTCTCCTCAGTAACTCATATCCACCCTCCAGTGCTCCTCTGAGCCTGCCAGCCTCTGCAGTGAGGTCTGTGACCTCAATGGTGGACTCCTGTGGCTGAGGATGGGCCAAAGCAAGGACTTGCCCCTGCAAGTCAAGAACTCTGCCAGTCAGTCTCCAGACGGTGTCCTCAAGCTGCTGAATCCAGATGGACTGATCTGATATCATCTAAAACATAGTGGATATGTGGGGAGTCATGGTCTGATCAGAAGAAGTGGCTCCTGGTGCAAAAGTAGTACTGCTCCACTGACTAGATAGCAAAGAGGCCACACGCTGTGATATCTGCTCGATCTGATCGTCAGTCAGTCTGAACTCTGATTGAGGTGCTCTGCTCTCTGGCTGATACACTGGTGTGGGCATCCTAGTAAACTCTGAAGGGCCAGCCTCTGTATCAGGAATGAACTGGATATTTGGTGATGCTGCCCTGAAGTCATGGATAGGAGATGATGGACCTTCTTCTTCAGCTCTGTCTTCAACTCTGTCTTCAGCTCTCTCCTCAGCTCTCTCCTCAGCTCTCTCTTCAGAGCCGTTGATCCAACCACCATCAGTCTTTGTAAATCCCATTCGGTGCAGGGTGTGTTGGTTGAAAGTGTCCACATGAGAGAGCTTAGTAGAAGCCTCCCCCTCACAGCTAACTCCAAACCTCCTAAATACTCGAGTAAGGGCCATACCAAAAGGCAAGTGTGCCTTGGATCTGTTCAAAGTCTCTCTCATGGCCTCTATCATAAGTGCAGGGAGGTTCAGGGGGGTCTGAGTGATGACATGAAACATGATACAAACATCTCTGCTGGAAAGTAAATCATGCCTACCACTTCTAGGAAAGAAGAGCTTCGTTACCATCTGATGCAGGATCCTCATCTCAATGGACAAAATCTTTGCTTCCAATTTATTTAAACTCCCTGAATAAGTTCCCCCTAGAATAACTCTGATCCCCTCTTCTTTTACTGGGAGTTCCATATAAGAGTAACCCTCACTAGGCAAATGAAGTATTTCTCCCAATATACTAGAATCCAAGCAAATATCAATACCCTTGACTGTTGAAGTCACTGATCCATTTCCATAATGTAGATTCTGGTAGAATTCTCTAACTAGGTCAACATAGGTGACTTCCTTAAGGGAGCAGTAGAAACCCCATCCTTGGTTTTTAATCTTGGTTGCAAATGTAAAACCCTCTTTTTCAAAGAACCGAAAATCTATATTCTTCCCGGTTTCAACTTTTCTATCAGATAGAGGATTCTTACTGGGGCTTAGGGAGGATTGAGGGGAACCTTGAGCAGATACAGAAGCTGGAGTGGGAGCAGTGGAAGACTGAGCAGCTTGCCTTTTCTTTCGGACATTTTCTTCAAGCTCACGGACTGACTTTCTTCTTTGGGGAAGCTTCATCTTCGGAGCCATATTCACTACAGTAGTAGGCAAGGAGACTTGGAGGAACAAGTGAATGAGTGGAGGAGGGATCACAAGAGAGTGAAGAGGGATTTTGGTGGAGAAAAGAGGTGGATTTGGGAAGAAACGGTGGAGTGCTAGGGCACGCTCCAACCGTGCCAAACAATGGTAGAAAGCACAAAAATCCCTTTCCAAGGTGGCGATTTTTGGTGGAGAGGAGGAGGGAGAAGTGCCTCGAGCTAGATCCTTGGATTTGGAGCAAAAGGAAATGGGGAAGTCGGCTTTTGGAAGGGGGAAGATGAAAGGATGAGTCGGCTCATGAATAGGATCCCGTATAAAAACAATGAGCCCGTGGGAAGTTTGAGGAAATAACAAGTTTGCCATTGAGTCGACTCATGGGGGTCGACTCATGAAGTTCAGAAATTCAAAAAAATGTGAATAAATTTCCGAAAAATTTAAAATTTTGGGAGAAGGAGTTTTGCTCAAAGATAAGTTTTTAGAATGATAAACTTGAGCTTTTGAGACCAGGATAGATGTTGAAAATTGAGCTCTAAGAATTTTTGACATCAATTCTTAGAAATTGAGAAAAATTTAGGCATATGGATCTAGAATTCCTAGATTTCTCCTAATTTTACAGAATCTATCCTCACTAAGGGCCTTTGTAAAGATATCAGCTAATTGATTTTTAGTGCAAATATATTCAAGAATTATATTTTTGTTTTGAACATGTTCTCTTATAAAATGATGTCTTATTTCAATATGTTTCGATCTTGAGTGTTGAATTGGATTTTTAGATAGATTTATGGCACTTGTGTTATCATATCTTATTGGTGTTTCATTAAGTTTGATTCCAAAGTCTTCAAGTTGTTGCTTAATCCATAAGATTTGAGCACAACAACTTTCGGCTGCAATGTATTCGGCCTCAGCCGTAGACAGTGCCACCGAATTTTGTTTCTTGCTAAACCATGAGATTAGGTTAACTTCAAGAAATTGGCAAGTTCCACTTGTGCTTTTTCTATCTAATTTACATCCAGCAAAATCAGCATCTGAATATCCTAATAAATCAATTTGTGAGTCCTTAGAGTACCATAACCCTAGAGTTTGAGTACCATTTAAGTATCTAAGGATTCTTTTAACAGCATTCAAATGAGATTCTTTAGGATTAGATTGATATCTAGCACATAAACAAACACTAAACATGATATCAGGCCTACTTGCAGTTAAATATAATAATGAGCCAATCATACCTCTATAGTATTTTAAGTCTACACATTTACCTTCATCATCCTTGTCAAGCTTACATGAGGGACTCATTGGTGTGCCAATTGGTTTGCAGTTCTCCATTCCAAATCTTTTGAGTAGTTCCTTGGTGTACTTGCTTTGGGTGATGGAGATTCCCTCTTTTGATTGTTTGATTTGGAGTCCGAGGAAGAAGGTGAGTTCTCCTATCATGCTCATCTCGAACTCCCCCTGCATAAGCTTAGCAAAGTCTTGACAAAGGGATTCATTAGTAGACCCAAAAATTATGTCATCAACATAAATTTGTATAACTAGCATATCATTTTGATTTCTTTTAATAAAGAGGGTTGTATCTACATTACCTCTTGAAAAACTATTATTTAGTAAAAATTTGCTTAGCCTATCATACCATGCTCTAGGTGCTTGTTTTAATCCATATAAAGCTTTATTTAATCTAAAGACATGATTAGAAAAAGCATGATTTTCAAATCCAGGGGGTTGTTCTACATATACTTCTTCAGCAATATATCCATTTAAAAATACACTTTTAACATCCATTTGAAATAATTTGAATTTCATAAAGCAAGCATATGCAAGTAGAAGTCTAATAGCTTCTAATCTAGCAACAGGTGCAAAGGTTTCATCAAAATCAATTCCTTCTTCTTGATTATATCCCTTAGCAACCAGTCTTGCTTTATTTCTAATTACATTTCCATGCTCATCTAATTTGTTTCTAAAGACCCATTTTGTGCCAATTATTGAATAATTTTTAGGTCTTGATACTAAGGTCCAAACATTATTTCTTTCAAATTGATTAAGTTCCTCTTGCATTGCATTAATCCAATTATGATCATTTTCAGCTTCTTCAAAAGTTTTAGGTTCAAGATGAGATACAAAAGCACAATGATTAACTATATCTCTAAGTGAAGAACGGATTTTTACCCCATGCATAGGATCACCAATAATTAACTCCTTAGGGTGGTTGTGAACATACCTCCATTCCTTGGGTAGGTCATTTGTACCTTGAGGTTGTTCTTGAATTTCTTCACCTCTCTCATCTTGTTTGTCTTCTTGATCCTTGTCTTTTGGAGTTGCTGAATTTTTCAGAGTGATCTCCTTCATACCTTCTATTAGTGGATCTGCATCATCAACACCCTCATTCTTTCTTGAAGGAAGATCGTTAGATTCATCAAAAACAACATGTATGGACTCCTCAACTACTAAAGTTCTTTTGTTGAAAACTCTAAATGCTTTACTAATGGAGGAGTAACCTAGAAAGATTGCTTCATCTGATTTTGCATCAAATTTACCAAGTCTTTCTTTGCCATTATTTAATACAAAACATCGGCAACCAAAAATATGAAAATATGCAATATTTGGTTTTCTTCCTTTCCAAAGTTCATAGGGGGTTTTCTTTAAAAATTGTCTAATCAAAGCATGATTTAAAATGTAACATGCTGTGTTAATTGCTTCCGCCCAAAAATATCGTGGAAGGTTGCTTTCACAAAGCATGGTACGGGCCATTTCTTCTAAGGTTCTGTTTTTCCTTTCAACTACCCCATTCTGTTGGAGTGTCCTAGGAGCAGAGAAGTTATGGCCAATTCCATTTTCATCACAAAAATTTTCAAAGTCTTGATTTTCAAATTCAGTTCCATGATCACTTCTAATATTTTGAATTGAAAATCCTTTTTCATTAGTGACTTTTCGGTGAAATTTAGTGAAAATATGAAAAGTTTCATCTTTGTGTGCCAAAAAGAAAACCCAAGTAAAATGAGAGTAATCATCTATAATTACAAAATCGTATCGTTTTCCTCCTAGACTAGTGGTTCTAGATGGTCCAAATAAGTCCATATGCAAGAGCTCTAAAGGTCTAGAAGTTGAAACAATATTTTTGGATTTAAATGAAACTCTAGTTTGTTTACCTAATTGGCATGCATCACAAATTCTATCCTTTTCAAAATTCAGTTTTGGCAAACCAAGAACTAATTCTTTCTTAATTAATTTTGAAAGAGAATGCATGCTAATATGTGCATGTCTACGATGCCACATCCAACTAGTCTCATTAACTTTAGCATTCAAGAATACTAGGCATTGCATGTCTAATTTGGCTAAATCATTCAAATCTACCATATAAACATTGCCATACCTATGTCCTATAAATTTAATGCCATCGTTAATAGGACTAGTCACAATGCAAACAGATGATTCAAAAATAACTTTATACCCTTTATCACAAAATTGACTAATGCTAAGTAAGTTATGCTTTAAACCTTTAACTAACAAAATATTTTTAATGTATTTGGAGGGAGTGATACCAATGTTATCTATCCCGATGATCTTTCCTTTGCCATTATCTCCAAAGGTGACCATCCCTCCATCCTTAGCATCAAGCGTGATGAATTGTGATTCATCACCAGTCATGTGTCTCGAGCATCCACTGTCAAGATACCATTTCCTGTTTCCTCCTTGGGATGCTAGACACACCTGCAAGCAAAAGTTAAGTTTCTGTCTTAGGTACCCAAGCTTTCTTGGGTCCTTTTAGGTTAGTCAAAATGGTTCCTTTTGGAACCCATATTTTCTTTATAGTTGTGTTTGCAGATTTGTTAATAAGGCATGTGTATGATTTATGTCCTATTCTACCATATTTGAAACAAGTAATATTTGTAGACTTGTTACTTGAATAATTTACATAAATATTCTTCAGAAATTTTTGTTTCTTCAAGGGGTTATAGCCAAGTCCAGCCTTATCATATACAGCTTTTTGATTATCAAGAATCATATTTAGTTTGTTTGAACTTAAGGTGAACTTATCTACTATAGGTTTCAGCTTGTTAATTTCATTCTTTAAGCTTTGATTTTCTTGAATCAAGGTGGATTTTTCAATTGAAAGATTTTCAGCTTGTTTCACTAAGGACTGATTTTCCAATTTTAGTTCTTTATTTTTCATCCCTAGTTTCTTTAATTCATCAATTAAATCATAGAATGCTTCATGCAATTCTTCAAAAGTAAATTCACTAGGGGATTCAGAAGTTACCTCATTTTCGTGTGCCATAAGGCACAGGTTGGCTTGTTCTGTTGAGGTTTCCTCATCGGAGCTTGAGTCATCACTCGCACTCCAAGTCGCCATCATTGCTTTCTTTTTGAACTTTTTGGGACCTTTCTTCAGTTGTGGACATTCGGATTTGAAATGTCCCGGCTTCTTGCACTCGTAGCATATAAGGGGTTGATCTTTCTCTTTCTCTTTGCTTTGTTCCCCTTTTGTGAATGACTTCTTTCTCATCCCCTGTTTTCTTTTTCTTAGAAACTTCTTAAATCTCCGGGTGATGAGTGCCATCTCTTCATCCTGTTCTTCATCTTCAGTGTCATCCGTTTCATCATCAGGCGAAGCTGTGGATTTGAGGGCAATGATTCTTTTCTTTTTGACTTCATTCTCTTGATGTTGCTTCATGCTAAGTTCATGAGTCATCAAGGATCCAAGAAGCTCTTCTAGAGGTAGAGTGTTCAAGTCCTTAGCTTCTTGGATGGCAGTCACCTTGGCTTCCCAAGTTCTTGGCAATGACCTGAGAATCTTTCTTACAAGCTCACTGTTAGTATAAGATTTGCCAAGACTCTTCAAACTATTAATTATATCAGTAAAATGAGTAAACATAGCAGTTATGGACTCATCATGCTCCATTTTAAACAATTCATATTTATACACAAGCATGTTTATTTTAGACTCTTTTACTTGATTTGTTCCCTCATGGGTTACTTCTAACCTATCCCATATTTCTTTAGTAGATGCACAAGTAGAAATGCGATTAAATTCATTTGCATCAAGTGCACAATAAAGAATATTCATAGCTTTAGCATTTAATTATGCCAATTTCTTATCAACCTCATCCCATTCTTTCTCGGGTTTGGTTGACTCCTCACCATCTATAATCTTGGTGAGTGTGTGAGGACCGTTCACAATAATACTCCACATATCATAGTCGAGTGCTTGTATGAATATCTTCATCCGAGCTTTCCAATAGGTGTAATTAGACCCATTGAAAAGTGGAGGTCGGTTGGTAGATTGCCCCTCGGCTAGAGAAGTACCGACATGGGTTGCCATAGATCTTTGGCTCTTTGATTGTTAGATCAAAGAAGGGCTAGAGCACCGGGCTCTGATACCACTTGTTGCCCAGCTATGCAACCCAAGAGGGGGGGGTGAATTGGGTTTTAAAAAATTTAAGCTTAACTAATTACTTATGAAAAGTATTTGTTAAAAGCTTGATGAATGAGGAGAAAGACTTTAGTTCAAGATTAATTACCTAAAGCAAGAATGCAAGGATATAATAAAGAAATAAAGAGAAACAATAAAGCACACCACAAACACAAGGATTTATAGTGGTTCGGTGCCAACCTTGCACCTACATCCACTCTCCAAGCTCCTACTTGGGAATTCCAATCCACTATACTTGTATTCAACCCGAATACAAACGTCGGAAACTCCGACACTAGCTATCCCAAGCTAGTCCACTTGTTTTCCGGGTACAAGCCAACCCAAAATACTCCGATTTCAGGTTCGGATCAACCTTTCCTTATTTTGGAAACCCTCCAAAAATAAGAACAATTACTCACAAAGAGTAAGACAGTTTAGAGCATAAATAAGTACAAGAATAGCTCCTTAAATGAGCGAATATAACAATAAAAATACTTTACTCAAATGAAGAAGCCCCTTTTTGGATTTCGTCAAGGTGGATGAAGAGTTGAATGAACGCTTGAGGAATAGGTGAGCTTTGATTGAAGGCTTCTTGAAGGCTTTGAAAGAGCTCTTGATCAAGGTTGAAAAGTTGGCTTGAGAAACCCTCTCTTTGAATGCTCTTGAATGCCCTTTTGAACGCTCTTGCTTTTCTCTTTCAAAATCTCTCGTATGTCTCTTGTGTATATTGTAGATCTCCTGTATCTCTCATGTATATTGTAGATCCCCTTTTTGTTTTTCACCTTTTGAAACTTTTTATAACTTTAAGAAACAAGGGAAAACATTTTAGGCAGAAAAAGAGCCGTTAGAGCATTTAACGTGAGCATTAAAGGCAACTAAAATGGGCAAAAAACTAGCCTTTGCAGACAATTCTCGTCGCAGGGGTCGACTCATGAGTCGACTCATGCTTCAGGGGTCGACTCATGAGTCAACCTCTGTTGCAAAAATCAGAGATTTGGGTTTCTGGATATTTTGGCCTAAAACAGCAGAAGTCAACTCATGAATCGACTCATGCCTTGTGGGTCGACTCATGAGTCGACTCACAGGTCGTGCCAAGCCAAAAAACCAGCGTGCCAAGGGAAATTTTAGCGTACCAAGCAGCTCATTGTGCCATGAGTTGACTCATGAGTCGACTCATGCACTTCAAATATTCATAACTTCAAAAATATAAGTCCAAAAATAATGAAATTTTCACCAATAGATTACAAATCATTTGTTCTACCAAATGATACTTTCAAATCAGGATTTTAGTAAAATTATGATTTTGCCCCTGAAGAGCATAAAGACTTTTTCAAATAAAAATATTTGTATCCCTTCAATCTGCTTTGTAATCATCAAAATCAATCTAGGAGCAACAGCATATTTTTTTGGTCCCTAGTTATTCAAAACCTTACTGTGTATATTGGCTACAGTAAGTTCAAGTTCGCTATTAAGAGTAAGATGCACCTAGATAAAATCTATCGATCTTGGTAGAAAAAGAGAAATCCTATGTGATTTATAAGACTGAGTTTAGAAAGTCTTTGGACAAAGCAAATATGAGTACTAGAAATGAGTTTCTACAGGTGTCACAAATGGACTCGAGTTAAGTCAATCTAGTATATGACTGATGATGGGGTCTGATGAGTTCTCCATGACCTCTGTCAAGTTGAGACTCATGATAGAAGGACTAAATCATATGATAACTATACTTAAGGATTTACACTTTCATTCTACTAGATTGCCACTACATACTATTTGGTGTCATTCATAGATTATGGGACTCATTGGGTATCATCTTGATAATCGATGACCCTCGAAGGATAGAGCTAAAATTATTTCAATCCATCGAAAAGAATTTCGATGATATTATAATGGAGATCACAGTATAGCTCACTATCAGATAGAATGAAACCTATGGGGTCACACATTAAGAAATTTAATCTTGAATTAATCAATTGGACTTGTGAAGTTCTAATTGGATTAGGATTTGGTGAAATGCTATTGGATTTATGAGAGCCATGCTAGCACATGGTTAAACCTAATTCTTCTCTGAACTTTGATTTCTTATTAGATAAAAATTGGATCAAGTCCATTGCTTTGAACCTAATCTAAATTCATTTTGATTTAGAATTAGTGGGGCACCTATTTTTGATCCCAAAAGGATTGGATTAAGTCAATGAGTTGGCTAACTAATCTCTTATTTTCTTCCTTATTATTTCTTAATTTGATGTTAAATTTATTGGAAAGAAGAGATGCCACCTGCCCTTGGATAGGACGTGAGATAAAGAGAGGGGCCCACTTCCTCTCTTGCTTAGGCATGGAAGGAGAGAGAGAGAGGGGCCATGCCCCCTCTCTTATGCATAAAAATCCTAAGGGGGTGCTAAGTGTTGGTGCCCCAACTACCTATCCCTTTTGATTAGGGGCAACCACTCAGTCCGCCTATTTTGAGTAGGGTGCCCCATCTACTTGCCAAAGGAGGTGAAGCCCATATCAATTAAATCTAATTTTTTTAAAAAATAATCAGATTAAAAAGGTAGAAATCCTTATGAGATAAGGACTAGCCTTTTTTGATTGATTGGTTCTTGATTTGAAATCAAGAAAGGGTCTATATAAAAGGATGGTCTCTTAGGATTTCATAATGATTAGAATTTATTGATTAAAATCATATCTCTCTCTCCTCTCCATGACTCACCCTCTCTCTCTTCTCTCTTTCCCATGCCCAAGGGTTGGGCGTCCATCATCCCACATGTCTGACTTGAGAGGTATCTCTTCTACAGCAAGGAGCGAGGAGAAAAAAGATACAGTTCAAGGATTGAGGTTGCAGTCAAGATTAATTGTTGATCCACAAGTAATCCAGGTTCAAAGAGGCTAAGATCCTTATTGGAGAAGAAGAATCTATCATAAGAAGAAAGATTCAAGATTGATCCCGATGGATACTTGTAGAGGCCAAACATGTGCGCGGTTCAAAAAATTTTGGATCTAAGATCATTGGTAGTGGTGTATTTCAACCCATGCAAAGATATTGAGATTTGGTCTCTTCTTTATTTTAATTTTTAGATTATTTGCATGTCTTTATTCTTGGACTCAGATAGGATTAGATGAAATCAAATGTATGTGGGGTTAAAGGGTTTAATCCAATTCATTTTCGCTGCTCTTCAAAAATATTTTGAAATCTATGTATGCAATTCTATCCGATTTTTTTATATGGGGTCATACATTAAGAGATTTAATCTTGAATTATCCAATTGGACTTATGAAGTTCTAATTGAATTAGGATTTATTGAAATCCTATTGGGTTTAAGAGAACTATGCTAGTGCATAGTTAAATCTAATTCTTCTCTAGACTTGGATTTCTTATTAGATAAGGATTGGATCAAGTCCATAGTCTTGAACCTAATCTAAATTTATTTTGATTTGGGTTTAGCTAGGCACCTATTTGAGGGCCCAAAAGAATTGGATCAAGCCAATTAGTTGGCAAACAAATCTCCTTATCTTCTCCCTTGATTTTTCTTTTGTGATGAGGATTAATTGGAAAGAAATAGGAGGCGCATGCCTCCCTTTTTGGAAGGACCAAGGGTGCATACCTTGGAGTGGGTGGATGAAAGAAATAGAGGCCCACCCCTCTTTTGTTTAGGCATGAAAAGAGAGAGAGAGAGAGAGGGGCCATGCTCCCTCTCTTGAGCACTTAAAACCCTAAGGGGACATCAAAAGTTAGCACCCCAACTACCTGTCTTATAAATCAAGTGGCACCTCTCATCTTGCCTTATAAGATGAGGGTGCTACATCCACTTGACATTTGAGACAAGAGCCTTTACAATTGGGTCTGATTTTCTTAGAAAGAAAACCAAATTAAAAGGGAAGTGACCTTATGAGACAAGGACTAACCATTTTAGCCCGATTGGATAATGATTTAGAATTAAGAAAAGGCCTATTTAAGAAGACAGTCTCTTAGGATTTTAGAAAATTGAATTTTTGAGATTTCAAACCTCTCTCTCCTTCTCCATGCCATCACCCCTTCTTCCTCTGTTTTCAAAGCCCAAGAGTTGGGCATCCTATCTTCTTATACGCCCAAGTTGAAGAGGATGATTGCCTCTACATCAAGAACGAGGAGAAAGGCTGCTATTCAAGTGTTGAGTTTGTGGTCAAAGATCAAAGGTTGATCAAAAGTTCAAAAGACTGAGATCTTACTTGAAAAAAAGGATCTACAATGAGAATAAAGGCTCAAGATTAATCCCGGTGGATACCTGTAGAGGCCGGACACGTGTGCGGCTCAAAAACTTTCAGATCCAGGGCTTGAAGAAATTATTGAGATCTGATCTCAATTTTAATTTTTAATTTTTAGTTTATATGCATATCTTAGATCCAGAGCTCGGATAGATGTAGATTAGATCTATAGCATGTGAGATTAAAGGGTTTAACTTAGATCTGTTTCTGCTGTTATTTTAAAATATTTTGAAATCTATGTATGCTAGTCTACCCAGTTTTCTAATAGCGGTTAGAGCCAAGTTGTTCTTTAAGATATGTATAATCTAATTTTTATGTTAGATCTGAAAGTTTAGATGATTTAATATTGATCCAGTGCTGGTATAAGATGGTCTAGGTATAGGGTTTACCCCCTATATTGAAAAGATTGTCCTAGCACAAGATTGATTGATTTTAAAAATTATTTTTGAAATATTTAAATCAATCTTTTAGATCTTAAAATTGATGTACATGATATGTCTTTATTCATGTTAGATCTAAAATTAAAATGATTAAATATTCACATCAGACTGGTATAAGGTTGTCCTGGTATAGGGTTTACCCCTATATTGAAAAGGTTGTCCTAGTTTGATGCAAATCAATTTTTGAAAAATATTTTTTAAGTATTTTAATCATTATTTTAGATCTAGTTATGCATATATTTAGCATGTATAAATTTAATTTTAGATCTAAAAAATTAATATATATGTGACATATATTTATAGTTTAGATCTAAAACTTCATATATATGATATATGACATTAGGTTAAGATCTGAAACTGTTTCATGATCATAAGCCACTAATGCATGCAATAAAATATAATCTAAAAAATATTTTTAAAATCTAAAAATTATATTATTGCATGTGGGTATGAGTTGAACAAATAAGATTTAGTAATCAAACTACAACTTGGATCAATTATTTAGATCAGGCTATAACCCATTATCGATTTTGAGCAGTTGATTGAACCTAATCAATTATTGGTTAGGATTAGGTCAAAGGGGCTTAAAGTTAGTTTTAGTTATAGTTGGTCACATCAATTCATATTTTGATGTGAATTAATTAACTTAAGATATAATTTAGCTCAATGGTTAGGGCTCATTTCAATAGATTAACCTGATCGATTCTAATCGACCAATTTGATGTCTAAGGCAAGTATCTAAATGGTGGTTATTTAATTAGTTCTGTTGTCTGACCTGATCAATTCATTGGTGTCTAAGAAAAGTAATGGAGGAAACCCCACTCATCTTAACTTACCTGGTCATTTTGGAAGATTTAGTTTCGTACTAGGTTATTTGTTGATTTGAGTTCACCTATACCAACTAGGATGGTCAGACATATGGATGTGCTGACCTGAACTTGATCGATCCGATATCATATCTGCTGATTTAGAAAAAATCTAAACCTAAATCTTCTCACTAAATATTAAGTCTAGAGGTCTTCTATCATTGTAGAGATGCGGATGCCTTCCTAGCATTGATCATTCTCGGCTAGTTACAGTGGTTCAGTTGCATCAAAAAGGCACAATCACTCTATTGGCATTTGATGCCCTAGTGTAAAGATGGGGTTGGGCCCAAAAACTATTAGGTGAGGATCCTAATGATGGCTTTACACCTGCTGGTGAATAATGGGTCTGACTTAACTAAGAAATATGTCAATAACTATTAGGTGAGGCCACAGGACTTAGAGACCAAACCTATTGCATCCTTCTTAGTGAAGCAGTGGGTAAGGTGTTGTCCACTCATTGGTCTATGCTCATCAATAACTATTAGGTGAGATGCATATGGATCAATGGGACCACAATACCCACTAGAAACTAATCATGTATAGATTTTCATCTCCACCCGAGGAGTGAGGGAGATTTGAAAAAATAGTGGGAGCCTTATTTTTTTTAAAGCCCCTAGAATAAATATTTAATAAGTATAAATATCTAACTAGAAACTATTCTCTCTATAGGTAACCATATCGAGTGCCAACCCTTTGGTCCATATCCTTGACACCAATAGGTTGATCGAGATAAACAACAAAAACTGACTCAAGAACTTGAGAATTATTCTTAGTTCCAAAAAGCTAACTCATGTCCTAGACCAAGATGCACCTGTCTTATCAACTCATCCATCCCCTGATCAACGAGCTACACTTGAGAAGTGTATGGATGAGGACAATAAGGTGAAGTGTTATATTTTAGCATCCATATCCAACGATCTTCAGTGATAGTATGAAGACATGAAGACTGCCAAGAAGATACTGACTCACCTGTAAGAGTTGTATGGTGAGCAGAGTCACACAGTTCATTTTGAAGTCTCTCGAAAATAATTCAGAGCAAAAATACGTGATGGGCAGTCCATCAATGATCATTGTTTGACAATGATCAAGAACATCGAAGAGCTTCAGAAGTTTGGGATGAACATGAACAAGGAATTGCATGTAGATTTGATCCTCCAGTCTCTTCCTGATTCATATGGGCAATTCATTATGAACTACCATATGAATAAGATTGATAGCACTTTGTCTGAATTGCTGAACATGTTGGTAATAGCTGAGGACACCTTAAAATGTTCAAGAGATATGGTTTTGACTGTGGAGCGGGCTTCCTTTAAGAGAAAATCTTCTTTCAAGAAAAAGAAAAAGCCTGCAAAGAAGAAAAAGAATGAGGCTAAGCCCAAGAAGCAGGTTCTAAAGAAAGCTAACGATAAGAAAAAGTATTTTCATTACAATATCGAAAGCCACTACAGAAAAAACTATCCAGCATACCTGGTGACTGTGAAGAACAGAAAGAAGAAAAAGCCTTATGAAGATATGTCTGACTTGCTTGTAATTAAACATAATCTAATAATTTTTATTTTTTCTAGTTGGATTCTAGATTCTAATTTAAGTGCTCATTTGTGTACTTCTATGCAGAGTTTTGAAAGAGTTAGAGGGCAAAAGAAAGGTGAGATCACTCTCTAGATCGACAATGGAGCAAGGATTGCTGCTGTAGCCATCGGAACCTATCCTCTATGATTACCATTAGGAATTAGTTTAATTTTAAAAGACTACTATTATGTACTTACAGTCAGTAAAAATTTAATTTTCATATCTATGCTAGCACAAGATAACTATAATTTTTATTTTAATAAAGATATGTATGTAATTTATTTTGAAAATAAAGTTATTGCATGTGCTTTCTTGATTGATGGTCTTTATCATTTGCATATGGATGTGAGTGTTAACATTAACGAGCAAACTCTACATATCATAGGGTGTAAGACTTAGAGATAGGATTAGCCAAAAATATCTATGACATCTTAGACTAGGCCATATAGGAGAGGACAGACTCAACAAATTAAAGAAAGAGATCTTCTCAGGCCATTGACTTTCAAGTCTTATCCAATTTGTAAGTCCTGTCTTCAAGAAAAAAAATCTAAGCTACCCTTTATGGGACAAGAGGAAAGGGCCACTGAGATATTAGCCCTGGTACACACTGACGTACGCAATCTATATTAGGAATTATATCCTAAAACCAATCATGTGATGATTGAGTTTCTCTTTATATATGAGTTACTGATAAATGAATAAAAATTATTCTAATATTTTTTATCATAAAGTTATATCTTCCTTGAACACTTATGTTGTGATGAAATCTTTAGAACTATGTTAGTGTATGATAAAGAGAGAATTTATCATATAGTTTTTAAATATGTTCACAACTAAATGATACATCATTACAGGATGATGATATTTATCGAATGGAGATCATTGTGTGCCATATCGGTTTGTTATCCTCTTAATCAAGGAGTATGGTGACACTGGTATAGCATATAGGTGAGATGTAGTAGTACATCATCACTGAACAAATGACTCACCTATTGAGTGTTCTGCTATCTCATGAAGTATATAGGTATAAGTATCCTTCAGACCTGAGATCACTATAGTAACTTACAAGCAACTCACTGTGCTTTGGTGTCAGACTATCTGAATTTCTAATGTAGTGATGGAAGACTACTGGATACAGTCAAATACTTATAAAGTCTATGTGTGGACGAAAATGGGATTAACCCCTCCGAATTATTGGAGTTGATGTATCGCTGTATTTTAATTTAGTAAAATCTTGACCAGGATAATTCATGAGATAGATTTGAAAGGTTGAAATATAATATGGATGAAGCAATCTCGATTGACAGTTAATTTAAGACCATCCTAGAGTATCCAAGGTCAAAAAGATGAATTATACAGTAACCATGTGCATAGATTCTGAAATATCTTTTTATGATAATTCGATCTATCCAGACGTCAGGAACTATTGCTAGATGGTAACTTCGATTAGTGCAAGAATCGGTTCTTGTGCTACCGACTTAGTATTTGAACCTATGGAGTCATGCACACAAGTCAAACACCATAAAAAAGTATTGGCCTGTATTTATATGTCCAATTTGAAAGTACTTGACTTGATTGAACATATAAGCTAACTTGATTGAGAATTAAGTTATGGATCAAATAGGATTGAAGAGTTGACTAGGTCTAGCTAGCACCACACATGAGGCTTAGGTTCAATCCTGGGGATGAATAATTTTTTATTTATGATCCATGGAGCATATGAGAGATTGAATTTAAGTACTAATTAACTTTATATTAGATCTAAATTAATTAGACTTAATTAAATCTAAAATTTTAAGTTAGACTTGGTATAGAAGTTTTAAAGAGTTTGGAATTGACCACCTTTCAAAATTATTTCGAACCAGCTCTGAATTGGATTTGAATCGAATCTATTATTGATGAGATATTAGGAATCCAACTTGCACTGGAATTCTCCTCTCTTAGGCCGACCAGCACCTAGTATGGTGCTAGTTCTGGGTGTCCCATGTGGGTGTGGGAATGGGTGCATTATGGGCACCTTGTGTGGTTTCAATTTTATCTCATGTAGGAGTCCTTTCATGAGTATTGGACTAATTCAAAATATGTTTGGATTAGGAGTCCTGTACTTATTGAGTCATGAGAATCATCTATAAATAGAGAAGGTCTCTACCAATGGATACATAAAAATCAAATAGCAAACAAATCAGATTGAGAGAAGAGAGAAGAGAGACAGAGAGAGAGAGGCATGAGAAAAGAGAAGCCCTTTCCTCCTCCCTTGGCGTCTCTCTTGTGGTCGCCCCTTTCTCCTTACTATGGGGCCCATCTTGGGCATCCTCCTTACTGGTGTGAGGCATCACACTAGTACCTCTCCTTCCTCGTTTGGTTGGGTCGCGAAGGTGATGTGATCGGAGTTTATCCCACTTTTCTATATTGTCTGGCATATATGCGAAGTAGAAGATCTGCACTTCCAGGCCTCCATGAAAGTTGATTCCAAATTTTTAGAGATTTGATCTCTATTTTTATTGCTATTCAAATAAAGATTTTCTTTATTCATATAGATTAATAAAAAATTTTGAGATGCAATCTGAGCTATCCGAAGAGAAATAGTTTCTCTTCCCTTCAATTGGTATCAGAGCAAGTCTTTGAGTCATACATGCATAACTAATTTTTTTTGAATTATTTACATATTGTATATGTTGGTGCAAAAATCCGCCTGTGCCGGAGAAGCTGGAGTCGAGGGAGTCGCAGTCGCCGGCGGAACCTGCAAAAGAATCTAAACCGGAGGTGGGATTGCTCCAACAAGACCCTCCGATACTCAAGTCAGTTCTCTGCCTCAACAAGAATGGAGTACTCGAACGGAAATTTTAGCAGAGTTTTGGGATAGAATTTTGAGCTTAGAGAATAACGTATCTGGGGTCCCCCTTTTATAGGCGGAGGGAGCAACAGACTGATAGCGATGTCTGTAACCGTCTGGCAGTGGGCTGCCCAGAGTTAGGAGGAGTTTGTTGCGAAGAGTAGTGGAGTGGAATCGTGGCTATCACCGGGACATGCCACGTGGAGTCTGTCGCGGGGAGTGGAGCAGCATCCATTGTCGCGATTTGCTAGAGGATGGAAGAATCATGCGGTATCCATCACAGGAAGTGGAGCAGGATCGTGGGCATCATTGCGGTCTGCCAGGGAGTAATGGAGCCATGCGGAATCCATCGCAGGAAGTGGAGCAGAGTCGTGGCCGTTACTGCGGCATGCTAGGGAGTGCAGGCCTATCGACTGAAGTTCGACTGGAGTGTCTGGCAGAGAGAGGTGGTTAGCTACCCGTCTGAGAGGAGCCCGGAGTCCGACTCCCGTAGGAGTCCGGATGAAGTCTTCCTTCAATCGAAGTCAGGGACGAGATCCGGCTCCCATGGGAGTCTGGACGAAGTCTTCCCGTAGCTGGAGTCGGAGATGAGATCTGGCTCCCGTAGGAGCCCGGGCAAAGTCTACCTACAATCAAAGTCAGGGATGAAGTCTGGCTCCCTTAGGAGTCCGGACGAAATTTACCAGCAGTCGAGGTCGAGGACGGAGCCCGGCTCCCATAGGAGTCCGGGCGAAGCCTTCCAGCAGTTGAGGTCGGGGACGAAGTCTGGATGGAGTCTTCTTGCAATTGAAGTCAGGGGTGAATCCGGCTCCCGTAGGATTCCGGACGAAACTTACCTGCAGTTGAAGTTGGGGACGGAGCCTGGCTCCCGTAGGAGTCCGGGCGAAGTCTACCTGCAATTGGAGTCGTGGGCGGAGTCCGACTCCCGTAGGAGTCCGGGCGAAGTCTGCCTGCAGCCGGAGTCAGGGACGAGGCCCAGCTCCCGTAGGAGTCCGGGTGGAGTCTTCTTGCAATTAAAGTCAGGGGCGAAGTCTGGCTCCCGTAGGAGTCCGGACAAAACTTACCAGCAGTTGAAGTTGGGGATGGAGCCCGGCTCTCGTAGGAGTCCGGGCGAAGCTTTCCAGCATTTGAGGTCGGGGGTGGAGCCCGGCTCCTGTAGGAGTCCGGGCGGAGTCTACCTGCAATTGGAGTCGTGGGCGGAGTCCGACTCCCGTAGGAGTCCGGGCGAAGTCTGCCCGTAATTGGAGTCGTGGGCGGAGTTCGGCTCCCGTAGGAGTCCGGGCGAAGTCTGCCTGCAGCCGGAGTCGAGGACGAGGCCCGACTCCCGTAGGAGTCCGGGTGGAGTCTTCCTGCAATTAAAGTCAGGGGCGAAGTCCGGCTCCCATAGGAGTCCAGACGAAACTTACCAGCAGTTGAAGTCGGGGACGGAACCCAGCTCCCGTAGGAGTCCGGGCGAAGCTTTCCAGCAGTTGAGGTCGGGGGCGGAGCCCGACTCCTGTAGGAGTCCGGGCGGAGTCTACCCGTAATTGGAGTCGTGGGCGGAGTCCAGCTCCCGTAGGAGTCCGGGCGAAGTCTGCCCGTAATTGGAGTCGTGGGCGGAGTTCGGCTCCCGTAGGAGTCCGGGCGAAGTCTGCCTGCAGCCGGAGTCGGGGACAAGGCCCGGCTCCCGTAGGAGTCTGGGCGGAGTCTTCCTGCAATTAAAGTCAGGGGCGAAGTCCGGCTCCCGTAGGAGTCCGGACGAAACTTACCAGCAGTTGAAGTCGGGGACGGAGCCCGGCTCCCGTAGGAGTCCGGGTGAAGTCTACCTGCAATTGGAGTCGTGGGTGGAGTCCGGCTCCCGTAGGGGTCTGGGCAAAGTCTGCCTGCAGCCGGAGTCAGGGATGAGGCTCGGCTCCCGTAGAAGTCCAGGCAGAGTCTTCCTGCAATTAAAGTCAAGGGCGAAGTTCGGCTCTCGTAGGAGTCCGGATGAAACATACCAGCAGTTGAAGTCGGGGACGGAGCCCGGCTCCCGTAGGAGTTCGGGCGAAGCTTTCCAGCAGTTGAGGTCGGGGGCAGAGCCTGGCTCCCGTAAGAGTCTGGGTGAAGTCTACCCACAATTGGAGTCGTGGGCAGAGTCTGGCTCCCGTAGGAGTCCGGGCGAAGTCTGCCTGCAGCCGGAGTCGCGGACGAGGCCCGGCTCCCGTAGGAGTCCGGGTGGAGTCTACTTGCAATTGGAGTTGTGGGTGAAGTCCGGTTCCCGTAGGAGTCCGGACGAAGTTTACCTGTAAGTGAAGTCGTGGGCGGAGTCTGGCTCCCGTAGGTGTCCGGACGAAGCCTGCCTGCAGCCGGAGTTATGGGCAGAGTCCGGACGAAGTCTGTCTGCAATTGGGGTCATGGGCAGAGTCTGGCTCCCGTAGGAGTCCGGACGAAGCCTGCCTGCAGCCGAAGTCATGGGTGGAGTCCAGCTCCCGTAGGAGTCCGGACGAAGCCTGCCTGCAGTGGGAGTTGTGGGCGGAGTTCGGCTCCCGTAGGAGTCCAGACGAAGTCTGTCTGCAATTGGGGTCGTGGACAGAGTCCGGCTCCCGTAGGAGTCCGGACGAAGCCTGCCTGTAGCCGAAGTCATGGGCAGAGTCCGGCTCCCGTAGGAGTCGGACGAAGCCTGCCTGCAGCCGGAGTTGTGGGCAGAGTCCAACTCCCGTAGGAGTCCGGACGAAGTCTGTCTGCAATTGGGGTCATGGGTGGAGTCTGGCTCTCGTAGGAGTCCGGACGAAGTCTACCTGCAGCCGGAGTCATGGGCGGAGTCCGGCTCCCGTAAGAGTTCGGACAAAGTCTGCCTACAGCCAGAGTCACGGGCGGGGTCTGGCTCCCGTAGGAGTCCGGGCAGAGTCTTCCCGTAGCTAGAGTTTGAGACGGAATCTGGCTCCTGTAGGAGTCCGGGCGGTGCAATGGGAGTTCGCCATCAGCAGCCGAAAGTCGGAGGAGTCTTGCGAGGGTTAATCCTGTTAAGAACTTCGGCTGAGGGTATTTTATACCCAACACCAATCCCCCTACTTCTGAGTTTGAATTTTGAATGAAGGAAGTACAGAGAGATTTTCACAATCGAAGTTGTCCCTTTGAATCCCGTGCACGATCGCCCCCAGATTTGTTGGCATTAAATGCGCGCGTACTGGAGTCTTTTCGAATCGGGGCGATACGAAGGGACCTTTCGAAATTCCCACTGGTACATTGGCCTAGGTATGGCACAGTAATGGCTCTGTCAGCCGTCAGCCACTTTTAGCCGCCTGTCGTGGCAAGTAGGACACGTGTCGAGTGCGGGCTGGTCTGGGGGGATTCGCGATCATTATGGCACCGGATCCCAAGGTCTATTTAAACCCGCCCTTCCGCCTTTAGGGTCCCTATTCCGCCTGAGAGTTCTATCGGTCTCCGCCTTTTCTTTGAGGGTCCTGATTCTCCTTGGCGTCTTCCTTGGCCCTAGGCGTCCTTCGAGTCATCCCTATCCTCGCCCCTCTGCATCCTTCAGAGCGATCTAGGTTAGTCTTGGAACCTTTGTCTTTCTTCTTGCCATTTAGGGGCCTTTTCTCCTCCATTTTCTTCTGTCGCATTTCTCTGATTTGGTCTCCCGCAAACACTCGTTCCTTGTCCCGCCTGATTTCTCTGGGATCTTTAGGGTCTTCGCTTGAAATCATTCGAAATGTCTTCCAGCACTTCTGCTTCCAGTGGTTCCGGGAGTTCTTCTGCCTCTGCCCCCCAGGACCCCCACTATATAGATGAACCCACATCTGGGGCTGGGCTTCGTCCGGTTTTTGCACTGGGTGCCATTCCCTGCTCCCTGACTCCGGATGAACTCCTTCTGATAAGGGTTCAGTATGGAGTTCCTTCGGAGTACGACCTGGAGCTTCCTGGCCCCTCCGACTGGGCTAGCACTCCTCCACCCGATCATTTCTGCCTGTATCAGGAGGCTTTCCACGCCGGACTCCGGCTTCCGCTTCCCCCCTTTGTTGTCGCCCTTTTCCGCTTCTTAGATATCTCTTTAGCTTCAGTTGCTCCGAATTCCTTTAGATTTTTGATAGGGTTTCTCTCCCTTTGCCATGTAGTCGAAGTTCAGCCATCCCTTTCTTTGTTTAGGCATTTTTAGACCTTCAAGCGTCACCCTTCGGCGAAGGACTGGTGGTATTTCTCCCTCGAGTTTGGCAAGATGGGGTTACTGAAAGGTGCTTCCTCTTCAATCCACAACTGGAAGGGGAAGTACCTCTTCATCCACTGCCCGACCTTAAGGCTTGGACTGCCCCCTTGGGACTCTCTGAGGGACTCTGTCCGTCGGGCTCCCAGCCTGGGGGAGGACGACCTCCAGGCCGCCCGAAAGCTCCTTGCCTATTCCGCTCCTTCCCTTCCTAACCTTCTGAAGGAGCAATTTTTGTTCAACATCGGCCTGAGCCCCCAGGATCCCGCGAGTATTTCATCTTTTCTTTTCTCTTCTTTTCTTCCATCCTTCTTCTTTTTTTTTTTTTTCTCTTTTTTTCATGTGGCACTTCTTCCTTTTTCACCACATCATCAATTTTTGATTTGATTTTTTTTTTTTAGGAATGGATGTCGAGGCAGCACGGATGCTCGCCCAGGGCCTTAAGGCCCACAAAAGAAAAGGCGCCACGACCTTCGGATCAGCAAAGAAGGCCAGAGTGGAGGAGACAAGCTCGACCGTGCCTGTTTAGGTGGCCCCCATGGTCGACGTTCCTTCGGACGCCGAACCACCCACTCCCCGGGCCTCTTCAAGGAGTCCCCCCACTGGGGCTCCCGTTTCGGGGGTCCGTTCCATGGAGGCGCCTGTAGTTGAGAGGGGGAGGAGAAGGAAGTCGGTGGCCCGCAGGGTGAGTAGCCGTCGAGCCGCCGTTGATGAGTCCCTTGGTTCCGAAGAAGAGCCGAAGAATCCCTTCAATGACAGGGACTTGATCAAGCGGTTGATCGACGGCTGCATTCTGCCTGAAGTCATCGAGAGGATCGATCGCATTGATCCTGAGCAGCGGGTTTGGGACTCCCTAGGGTCCTTTCTCGAGGTAAACAAATCTTCATTTAATTGGCTTTTCGATCCTTGTTCTGATCCCCTAGCTGCCCTTGCAGATCGGGCACCAGCTCTTTGCCAATATCGAGGCAACAAATCGGGCGAGGAGGGACACCATTCAGGCGGAGGAGCATCGTCGGGCCGAGGTCGCTCACCTCAAAGAAAAGGCAGCCGAAGTAGTTACCCTCCAAGAGGCCCTGGAGAAGGAAAAGCAGGCCCAGGAGGAAGAGAAGCAGACCTCGGAGGAGACGGTGAGGAAGGCGGAGGCCGAGGTCGCCAACTTGGTGGAGCAGATTTCGGTCCTGGTCTCGGAGGTCAGGGTTCTTGCGGTGGAGGAGTTCAAGGCCTCTGCGGAGATGAGGGACCTGAACTTTAGGTTCGGCCAAGAAGCATTCATCAAGGGATTCGAGCTCTACCAGGAGAAGGTGGCCAGAAAATTTTTCGAGCTCGATCTCAGCTTCTTGGGCGAGGAATTCGAGGATGAGGCCGGCCCCTCTCCTGCTGCTACTGCTGCCGCAGCCCCCCTCCCAGGGACACCGAGCTCCCCAACTCCTGCTTCTGAGGTCTGAGACCTCCGACCTTGTATCTTTCTTTTACTGCAATTTTTTCTTTCCTTTTTGTCTTTAAGAAATATTCAATCAATAAAGTTAAATTTCTCATTGTGGATGGCTTCTCTTCTCCTCCTTCCTCCTTTTTTATTTTTCTTTTTGTAATGAGACGTGTCTTGACGCTTTTGTCTCCGGATGGCAGTGTCCTGTCGAAGCGCTTCCCCTACCACAGGGGATTTCGCTGAAGTCCACAATCCAGTGGCTGAAGAAAGAAGTCCTTCATTTGACAAAAATGTCGAAGAAGATGGAAGGCGAGCTTCGCAAGTTGAGAGAGAGTCACTCTGAAGCCACCGCTGAGGCCACCCACTTCTGAAATCTCCATGTGAAGGGGATCATGGAGTACGGTCAGAGAAAGGCAAACTTTAAGAAGGAGCTCGAGGAACACAAGAAGCGCGCCAGTGACCAATCTTGGGCTCAGGCTGCCAAGATTAGTTCTCTCAGAGTGGAGCTATCGGCTGCCCAGGAGAGGATTGGCCAGCTGGAAGGAAGTTCATCCCGACTTTTGACTCAGGCCGACAGTGACCGGGAGTGGTCGAAGAAGGTCTCCGACCTTCAGCAGCAGCTCCAGGATGCCGAGGTGAGCTATGATGCATACCGAGCCGGCTGGCGCAAGCAGGTGGACGAGTACAAGGGGAGGCTCAGGATGGCGACCGACGAGGTTGCCCGCCTTCGAAGGCAGCTAGCTGAGGGGGCTCAATCTACTTCCGCTCGGGATTCTGACGAACTCCAATCCCTGAGGAGGACCACAGAAGAACTATCCATCACTCTTAGGGAGGGGAAGGCCGAGCTGCAGCAGTTGAAGATCCAGCTGGTGTACGAGCAGCGGGCAGTCAAAGACGCAGAGGCAAAATTCGAGGTCCTGAGAAAGAGGCATCGAGAGGCAGAGAACGAAAGCCAGCGACTTCGTCGGATGTTCCAGGACATGCTGCTGAAAAAGAGAGAGCTAGAAGAAGAAGTTGAAAATCTGAGGCAGTCCTTGATAAGAAGTGAAGCAGATAATTCGAGGTCGGAAGGAGCAGAGCTTCCCTAGAGCTCTTTTTGGCCTTCCATCTTTTCATGTATATATTTTCTCTTTTATCATTTTTGTTCTGTTTTTGTGGTTTTGCTTTTCTTCCTTTAGCCTTCTGGGCTTCGTAGTGTATATTTCGTGAATGAAATAAAAAGGAGATTTTGTGTTACCTCATCCGTGCATTGTATTAAATTGTCACCCGTCGAACTTCTTTCGTCTTTTGACTTGTTCGACGTCGACGTCGTTTGGAGGTGCCCAATCATCGCCACGCTGATTTGCTTTTCCTGTCGTCCATGGCCGTAGGCTTGAGCTCGGTGGTCCGAACGTCGCATTACCTCAAAGGGGTTATTATTTTATTGACCTATGTCGGGAGCCTTCTTAGAGGTCGGGGATGTATGACAGGAACTTCCCGTCTTTGTTGAGACGAGGTTCCCTAGGTCCTTGGTGTAGTTTATCTTTCATCTGTTGCCGATGTAGCTCATCGCTTTCCTTTTTAATTTTTCTCCTCTTTTCAGAGTGAGGGTCATCTCCTTGCTCTTTGTGGGGTTGCGTAGAAGTGTAGAGGTGCCATTGAGGGGACTTTTTCCCTTATCCAATTTTGTTGGGCGATGGGGTTTTTGTCATCGTCAGGATGAGGTTCTCCTTCTGTTCTTGACGTAGTCGATCTCAGCTCAGGTTAGGATGAGGTTCTCCTCCTGTTCCCAACGGGGCTGTGGGGGTGCATAAGGGCCGTTGCTAGGGCCTCTCCCCCATCCGGTCTAAAAGAATCGGGCTTTTGACTTTGCTCATGTAAGGATGAGGTTCTCCTTCTGTTCCCAACATGGCTGTGGGGGCACATTAGGGCATTGTAGGGCCTCTCCCCCCATTCGGTCTAAAAGAATCGGGCCTTTGACTTTGCTCATGTTAGGACGAGGTTCTCCTCCTGTTCCTAACATGGCTGTGGAGACAAATTAGGGCGTTGTAGGGCCTCTCCCCCCATCCGATCTAAAAGAACCGGGCCTTTTACTTTGCTCATGTTAGGACGAGGTTCTCCTCCTGTTCCTAACATGGCTGTGGGGGCACATTAGGGCATTGTAGGGCCTCTCCCCCCATCCGGTCTAAAAGAATCAGACCTTTGACTTTGCTCATGTTAGGATGAGGTTCTCCTCCTGTTCCTAACATGGCCAAGGGGGCACCTAAGGACCGTTATATGGGCCTCTCCCCCGATCTGATCTTAAAATAATCGAACTTTCATTTTGCTCATGCTAGGACGAGGTTCTCCTCCTGTTCCTAACATGACCATGGGGGCACCTAAGGGCCGTTATATGGGTCTCTCCCCCGATCCGATCTTAAAATAATCAGACTTTCATTTTGCTCATATTAGGATGAGGTTCTCCTCCTGTTCCTAACATGACCTTGTTTTGATTGTTTGAAGGGGTTATCCCCCGTCGTAATAAGTCCATGCCAAAAAGGGAAAGACATGCAAAGTCGAAAGGAATTTTGATTCAAAGCAAAGTCGTTAGTAATACATTTATAGGATTTTCAAGTCCCATGGTCGTGGAAGGTCTGCTCCTCCTTGAGGTCCCTCGGTGACGGAGTTGATGGTCTCGATTGGAGGTTGATCTCTGGGCTGCTCTTCCCTCCTCGGTGGTTCAGGTGGCGGCAGGGCCCTTGGCCGATCTTCTCTACCCTCAGGCCGACGTCGAATGAACCTATCGAGTCGACCTCATCGGATGAGCTCCTCGATCTCGTCTCGGAGCTGGATGCATTCCTCCATGTCATGGCCGTGGTCATGATGGTAGAGGCAGAACTTGTTAGGATTGTACTTTTCGGGGTGTGTGCGCATCCTCTCTGGCCTAGGGAGCTGCTCTCTGACCTCCATCAGTACCTGGGCTTTCGATGCATTGAGGGGGGCATAGTTGCGGAACCTTCCTGGGGCAGAGCCCCGTCGAGCTCGATGCTCTGGGCTTCCCTGCCTACGCGCTCGCAGAGGAGTCTGGGCGCGCTTGTGCCCGGGAGGAGTTCGAGAATGGGGCCGAGCTTCTCTTGCCCCTTTTCCGACTGCGGGCTTACTCGAGTCTTCCGCCTGCCGCTCTCTCGCAGTCTCCTCATCCTTCATCTTGAAGGCTTCTTCCGCTCGGGCATACCCTTCGGCCCGAGCCAACAGGTCAGCAAAATCTCTGGGGTACTTCTTCTCCAGGGAGAACAAAAGGTCGTTCTTCTGAAGGCCGCCTTTCAAAGTGGCCATTGCTACCGACTGGTCCAAGTTCCGGACCTCCAGCACAGCGACATTGAAGCGATTGATGTAGGCCCGAATGGACTCCCCCTCCCTCTGCTTGATGTTGATGAGGGACTCCGAACCCTTTCGGGGGTGCTGGCTGTTGACAAAATGAGCCACGAATTGATGGCTCATCTAATCGAAGGAAAAGATGGTACCCGACTTCAGCACCGAGTATCAGTTTCTTGTCGCTCCCTTCAAAGTGGACGGGAAGGCTCGGCATAAGATGGCGTCGGGCGTGCCATGAAGCAGCATCATTGTCCGGAAGGCCTCTAGGTGGTCAACCGGGTCTGAAGTCCCGTCGTAGCTTTCGAATTGAGGGAGCTTGAAGTTTGGTGGGATTGGCTCCTGCATGATCATTTGAGAAAAGGGAGGGTCAGTACAAATATCCTCACCGTAAGTGGGGGGAGCGTGGCGGAGTTCTTTGATCCATCGGTTCATCTCCTGAAGTCTCCAGTCCAGAAAATCCTCTCGACTACGGGTCTCGAGGGTCTTTTGGCAAGATGGAGGTAGAGATCTTCCGGGGGTGGAATCGTGGTCTGATTGGGGGCTTTCCACCCTTGGATTCATCTTTCCAGGAAAGACTGGGTGGCTGGTCCAAGTGGCCCATCCCACCGCTGGATTTTGGAGTTCTGGCGATGCTCTTTCTAGTCGCACTGACGCCTGCGACTGCTGCTGCTGTTGCATGGCTTGCACAGCTTCAGTGAGGCCCCTGACCTGCTGCACCAGTAGGTCGAATTGCTCCGTGCCAACCGCCGTTGTCGGAGGAGGAGGTAGAGGCTGGGAGACCGGAGGTGAGGCCGGAGCCTGAGACCTGGCTGCGGAGGTCGTGGATCGTCGTGTGGACGCTTTGCGGGGAGGCATCGGGCGAAGATCAAGTAGGGGAAGGAAAAGTGGATGTCGGAGAAGATGACCAGAGGCGATCCCTTTGAGCGCTCCTTTAAGAACAAGGGTACTGCGAAGACACCCCCTTCCTCTAGCGCCAATCCTGTT
Source organism: Elaeis guineensis (assembly GCF_000442705.2). Classification (NCBI taxonomy): domain Eukaryota; kingdom Viridiplantae; phylum Streptophyta; class Magnoliopsida; order Arecales; family Arecaceae; genus Elaeis; species Elaeis guineensis. The sequence continues at coordinate 54,022,718 of NC_025998.2, read as the reverse complement.
GGTGCAAAAATCCGCCTGCATCGGAGAAGCTGGAGTCGAGGGAGTCGCGGTCGCCGGCGGGACCTGCAAAAGAAGTCTAAACTGGAGGTGGGGTTGCTCCAGCAAGACCCTCCGATGCTCAAGTCAGTTCTCTACCTCAACAAGAATGGAGTGCTCGAACAAAAATTTTAGCAGAGTTTTGGGATAGAATTTTGAGCTTAGAGAATAACGTATCTGGGGTCCCCCTTTTATAGGCGGAGGGAGCAACAGACTGATAGCGATGTCTGTAACCGTTTGGCAGTGGGCTGCCCAAAGTCAGGAGGAGTTTGTTGCGAAGAGTAGTGGAGTGAAATCGTAGCTATCACTGGGACATGCCACGTGGAGTCTGTTGCGGGGAGTGGAGTGGCGTCCGTTGTCGCGACTTGCCAGAGGATGGAAGAATCATGCGGTATCCGTCGTAGGAAGTGGAGCAGAATCGTGGGCATCATTGCGGTCTGCCAGGGAGTAATGGAGCCGTGCGGAATCCATCGCAGGAAGTGGAGCAGAGTCATGGCCGTTACTACGGCATGCAAGGGAGTGCAGGCCTGTCGGCTGAAGTTCGGCTGGAGTGCCTGGCGGAGAGAGGTGGTTAGCTACCCGTCTGAGAGGAGCCCGGAGTCCGGCTCCCGTAGGAGTCCGGATGAAGTCTTCCTTTAGTCGAAGTCGGGGACGAGGTCCGGCTCCCGTGGGAGTCCAAATGAAGTCTTCCCACAGCTAGAGTTGGAGACGAGATCTGGCTCCCGTAGGAGCCCGAGCGAAGTCTACCTGCAATCAAAGTCAGGGACGAAGTCCAGCTCCCTTAGGAGTCCGGACGAAGTTTACCAGCAGTCGAGGTCGAGGACGGAGCCCGGCTCCCGTAGGAGTCTGGGCGAAGCCTTCCAGCAGTTGAGGTCGGGGATGAAGTCCGAACGGAGTCTTCCTGCAATTAAAGTCAGGGGCGAAGTCTGGCTCCCGTAGGAGTCCGGATGAAACTTATCTGCAGTTGAAGTTAGGGATGGATTCCGGCTCCCGTAGGAGTCCGGACGAAGTCTACCTGCAATTGGAGTCGTGGGCGGAGTCCGGCTCCCGTAGGAGTCCGGGCGAAGTCTGCCTGCAGCCGGAGTCAGGGATGAGGCTCGGCTGCCGTAGGAGTCTGGGCGGAGTCTTCTTGCAATTAAAGTCAGGGGCGAAGTCCGGCTCCTATAGGAGTCCGGACGAAACTTACCAGCAGTTGAAGTCGGGGACGGAGCCGGGCTCCCGTAGGAGTCCGAGCGAAGCTTTCCAGCAGTTGAGGTCGGGGGCAGAGCCCGGCTCCTATAGGAGTCCGGGCGGAGTCTACCCGCAATTGGAGTCGTGGGCGGAGTCCGGCTCCCGTAGGAGTCTGGGCGAAGTCTGCCCGCAATTGGAGTCGTGGGCGGAGTTCGGCTCCCGTAGGAGTCTGGGCGAAGTCTGCCTGCAGTCGGAGTCGGGGATAAGGCCCGACTCCCGTAGGAGTCCGAGCAGAGTCTTCCTGCAATTAAAGTCAAGGGCGAAGTCCGGCTCCCATAGGAGTCCGGACGAAACTTACGAGCAGTTGAAGTCGGGGACGGAGCCCGGCTCCCATAGGAGTCCGGGCGATGCTTTCCAGCAGTTGAGGTCGGGGGCGGAGCCCGGCTCCTGTAGGAGTCCGGGCGGAGTCTACCCGCAATTGGAGTCATGGGCGGAGTCCGGCTCCCGTAGGAGTCTGAGAGAAGTCTGCCCGCAATTGGAGTCGTGGGCGGAGTTCGGCTCCCATAGGAGTCCGGGCGAAGTCTGCCTGTAGCTGGAGTCGGGGACGAGGCCTGGCTCCCATAGGAGTTTGGGTGGAGTTTTCCTGTAATTAAAGTCAGGGGCGAAGTTCGGCTCCCGTAGGAGTCCAGAGGAAACTTACCAGTAGTTGAAGTCGGGGATGGAGCCTGGCTCCCGTAGGAGTCCGGGCGAAGTCTACCTGCAATTGGAGTCATGGGCGGAGTCCGGCTCTCGTAGGAGTCCGGGCGAAGTCTTCCTGCAGCCGGAGTCGGGGACGAGGCCCGGCTCCCGTAGGAGTCCGGGCGGAGTCTTCCTGCAATTAAAGTCAGGGGCGAAGTCCGGCTCCCGTAGGAGTCCGGACGAAACTTACCAGCAGTTGAAGTCAGGGACAGAGCCCGGCTCCCGTAGGAGTCCGGGCGAAGCTTTCCAGCAGTTGAGGTCGGCTCCCATAGGAGTCTACCCGCAATGGGAGTCGTGGGCGAAGTCTGGCTCCCGTAGGAGTCCGGGCAAAGTCTGCCTGCAGCCGGAGTCACGGACGAGGCCCGGCTCCCATAGGAGTCCGGGCAGAGTCTACCTGTAATTGGAGTTGTGGGTGAAGTCCGGCTCCCATAGGAGTCCGGATGAAGTTTACCTGTAAGTGAAGTCGTGGGCGGAGTCTGGCTCCCGTAGGAGTCCGGACGAAGCCTGCCTATAGCCGAAGTTGTGGGCGGAGTCCGGCTCCTGTAGGAGTCCGGACGAAGTCTGTCTGCAATTAGGGTCGTGTGCGGAGTCCAGCTCCCGTAGGAGTTCGGACGAAGCCTGCTTGCAGCCGAGTCGTGGGCGGAGTCTGGCTCCCGTAGAAGTCTGGACGAAGCCTGTCTGCAGCCAGAGTTGTGGGCGGAGTCCGGCTCCCATAGGAGTTCGGACGAAGTCTCTCTGCAATTGGGGTCGTGGGCGGAGTCCGGCTCCCGTAGGAGTCCGGACGAAGCCTGCCTGCAGCCGGAGTGGTGGGCGGAGTCCGGCTCCCGTAGGAGTCCGGACGAAGCCTGCCTGCAGCTGGAGTTATGGGCGGAGTCCGGCTCTCGTAGGAGTCCAGACGAAGTCTGTCTGCAATTGGGGTCGTGGGCGAAGTCCAGCTCCCGTAGGAGTCCGAACGAAGCCTGCCTGCAACCGGAGTCGTGGGTGGAGTCCGGCTCCCGTAGGAGTCCGGACGAAGTCTGCCTGCAGCCGGAGTCACGGGCGGGGTCCGGCTCTCGTAGGAGTCCGGGCAGAGTCTTCCCGCAGCTGGAGTTGGAGATGAAATCTGGCTCCCGTAGGAGTCCGGGCGGTGCAATGGGAGTTCGCCATCAGCAGTCGAAAGCCGGAGGAGTCTTGCGAGGGTTAATCCTGTTAAGAACTTTGGCTGAGGATATTTTATTCCCAATAGTATATAATTAAAATTTTATGTTAGATATTAAAACTAATTTAAATCTGTTTAAATAAAATTTTTGATCTGATTTTGATTCGATTAGATGATCTTAATCAATGGTTGATTAAGATTGTTATAAGTTTGTTATAACAAAATTTTTATTGTTGCTGAATTTTTATTGAAATAATAACATAAATTAAAATTTATTTTAAATTTATTTTAATAAAATTTTAATATTATTATTTTGATTATGATGTGAGATTTATTTTAGATTTAAATTGGATCTGTTTTGATGGATATTTAGATCTGAATTCAAATAAAATTCAACACTACACCAAAACAGATTTTAATCAAAAATTTGATCCTCCTGCATTCTTATTTGCATCTAATTAATTTTCTATATGATATCAAATCTGAAATTGATATTTTGTAATTAGTGTAAAATGTGTTTCAAATCTAATATGATGTATGTGATGCATCTAATCTAATTAGATTGGATGAAGAATATGATTGATAAGATTAAAGATATTTTCATAACATAAAATTATTTTATTAATAATTGTATGTTGATGTAATTACATATGAAATTAGTTTTTAGATCTTAGTATCATACTACTCGGATTGATAAGATCACCAGACCATCTAGTCATAAGAGATCGAAGAGATTAATCTCTCTTTTGCCTATTCGATGGATTCTCTTATGACATGTAGGGGTGTCATTGTCATCCGATTTTATGAAGAAGAAAAGTGAATAGATTTTTATAAATTATTTTGATTATAAATATATTTATATTAGATCTAAAGTAATTTATAATTTATTACAATAAGATAAAATTTAGATATAAAATTATTTTAAATCTGAATAGTATGTTACATAAGATGTAATTGGTATTGATCTAAAAGTTGTTATAATGCATGAGATGTATGTATCAAGTTTAGATCATACCTATGCATGTTTAATTGTTAAACATATTGTGAAAATTTATTTTTATGAATTAAAATATATGGTATGCTTCATCTAAAATCTTGGTAGAATAGTTCTACAGACTGAAACACATATTTCACACACTTAATTTTGAATTAAATTTGAATAATCTAGATTTGAGAATTGAAGATTATTAAGACACCACATAAATTAATGGGCAAAAGATTAGCTTAAGTCAGGTCATTCTAATGGATTAGACTTAGGGTTAGAAATACATATGGATCAAATAGAGAAATTGATTAAATCTAATCAAGTGTTGAATTAGATTATGTCAAAATTTTTCTAAATCAACCTCAATAGTTGAAGTTTGATCAAATCCATATGTTTGATCCTAATAAATGGACCATGATCATGACTTTGTGGTTGAGTCTGAATCTTTTGGTGGATCAAATCGATATTAATTAACTAGTTGGTGTCTAAGGTAATTTGACAAATTCGATCAAGTATTTTTAATTAAGAGCTACTCACCTAGGTGCATCTACAGTGAGTTAATGGCATATTTCTCCCACTGATCTCACTTATCTGACCGACATAATAGATTATATTTTGATTAGGTCACTAGTCAATTTGTGCAGACCCATGCCATTATGGTGAATCAGTATAACTGATTTAGGTATCTTTAGATCAGCTTGTATCTAATCTCCTACATGACTTGGTGAAATCAGTGGGAGGATTTACAACTTGCAGATCATCTTCTTCTCTTTTTCTCAAGTCAATGAAATCAAATCTTTTAAATTATTAGATCTATAAAATGATAGAGTTATGAGATAACTTGATCATAGCCTCCCATTAAGATGCATGATAATGAGTCCAATATTCTAAATAGGTATTGGAAGCACCACACGCTTGGTGTCTATTACGTATTGAAATTATCATTCATCATATGACTATCATGATGTACCGTCAGATCAATACTCTAGTTGGTCAAGCCATACTCAAGCCTGGATATCCGTTTGTTGGATGCACTTGATATTGTCATATTAATAGTTGGACCTAACAAAGATTTTTAGTAGAGGTGCCACACACCTACTGAAGAGATGTCTGGGGCAAAACCTAATTGCTAGAAATTATTTGAAGAAATAATTGGTTATGAACCTTCCTAAGGATGCACTAGGGTTAGCCGAGCCACACTCAGATCCGAACGAAGTCTGTGCGGATTCTAGTACCCATGAAGGAATTAATGTAATTCCTCGAGTTGGAGGTAGAGGCTTTCAATTCATAAAAATAATGAAAGAATCTTTACACTAAAGTCCATATCTTTGGGATTAAAAATAATTCATGTACTAATTGATTTATATTTTTTTTTTCAATTATAGCCAACACACTATCCCTCTGTTCACTATTGGACAGCAACAAGCTCACCGGATCCAACTTTGATAGCTGGTATCGAAAGTTGAAGATCGTCTTGGAGCATGAGAAGATTTTATATGTTCTTACGGATGAGGTATCTAAAGAACCTACTGCCAACACTCTTTGTGTCGTGAGAGACACTTACATGAAGTGGCTCAATGACCGCACGACTATACATTGCGTGATAAGGGCAGCTATGAACGATGAACTTAGCCATAAGTTCGAGAATGCGCAGTCAGAGGAGATCATTCAAATATTAAATGAGTCCTTCGGCACTCCTAAGGATGCGGAGAGACATAAAATCTCCTGTGCAGTATTCAATATCCATATGCGAAAAGAAGCCTCAGTCACCAATTATGTATTGTATATGATTAAGCAGATTGAATGCATTAGCAAACTTGACTTTTCGTTGCATGAACAGTTAGGTAAGGATGTTATTCTCAATTTGCTACCAAAATTATACCTACCCTTTCTCAATCATTATAGAATGATGAAGCCTACAGTGAACTATCATGGTTTGCTAGGATTATTGTAGACTTTTGAGAAGGACCACCAGCTTCAGAAAGAGCCGATGAATTTAGTGGGAGGTTCATCTGCAGGTCATCGATCCTTTAGGAGAGAAAAAAAGAAAAGATACAAAAATCCCATGCCATCGATGCTAAGCAGAGCAAAATATCAAAAATTAATAAGAGCTAGACAGCATGCTTCTTCTGTAAGAAGCTGGGTCATTGAAAGAGAAATTATCCTGCTTATATAGTCACCTTTGACCCAAATAAGCCTAGAAACAAGAGAAAGAAGCAAACGGTTGCTTCACAAGGTACTTATATGATAACTCCTTGTAATTTCTTTGTTTGTGATACTACTACTTGAGTATTGGATATCGAAAGTCTGATTAATATATGCAATTCATTGCAGGTACTACAGATAAGTAGAAAGTTTCAAGAGGGTAAGCGATTCCTTAGCATTGGAGATGGAAGTCTTGTTCCAGTTTTGACTTTGAAAACTTTATAGTTTGTCTTTGAGTCTAGTAGTATCATGTTAGATGATTGTCATTATTGTCCCTCTTTTCTGATGAATATCATCTCTGTAGGTCTTTTGGCTAAACTTGGTTTCAAGTTTATAATAAAAGATGATTTTTGTGATATCATTATGAATGATACTATAATTATGCATGGACAATTAAAACATAGTATATACATAATATCAAGGTCTGTTGATGTAATGTACACAGCAAGCAAACATCCTAAGTTAGATAATGTCAGTGAATCCTACCTTTGACATTGTAGGCTTGGTCATATGAACAAAAGTAGGATTGATAGGTTGATTAAGGAACGTATCCTTGAAATAGATGGTTGTGAATCATTGCCTATCTACGAATCCTGTCTACTTGGTAAGATGACTAAGTCACCTTTTAAGAAAAAAAGTGAAATAGCCAACGATGTCCTAAGTCTAATACATATGGATGTATGCGGACCTATGAATATAAGTACAAGAGAAAGGTACTACTACTTTATTACGTTTAAAGATGACCTATCGAGGTATGAGTATATCTATCTTATGAAGCATAAGTCAGAATCATTCAAAATGTTCAAATGATTCCGTACAGAAGTAGAAAAGTAGACTGAAAAGAGTATTAAGATCCTTCGATCAAACTGAAGAGGTGAATACCTCATCAGTGACTTTCTAACATATCTGAAAGAGAATAGGATTCTCTCATAGTGGACCACTCCTGGAACACCATAATATAACGAGGTATCTGAGAGGAAGAATCAAACCTTTTTAGTATTAGATATGTGCCCTAGATGCCAGATCGGCTGACACATTCCTATACAGATCTAAGGGCAAATTTATAATTTTGACTATAAATGAATAAAAGGGTTATTCTTCTATCACATTGTGTATATTGTGTCTGTGATACATCCTTTGAGTTAGTGGGAATGTAAATTCATATTTTCAAAAGTTAAAAATTTAAGGTATGAATTTACATAACTAACTCATAAACAGCTCCTGACCATAGGATCATCATGAGGATGGTGATCGATCCGGAATGTTGGTGTACGATCGCTTTCTTAGGATAGATGTGTCTTGAGTCTACAGTGTGGAGACACCAGAATGAGAGTACAGGTATTCATTGAGAATAAGAGTACTGAGCGTGACCATATCGAGTAGTCATAAGGAAGTCTACCTTTTCATCGATGACTAGCTCGATGCTGCATTTGTGTGTCTAGTTCTTTGACCTGAGGTGCATCGACAGTTCACCTTGAGTGTGTTATAGTTTGACTACACCATAACTCGATCTCCTAGCCATTCAGAACCCTGAGGTGTATGTTGGCTGTAGCATATTCATTGTAGGAACTAGGTCGCACCAAGATGGGATCTATCAACCTCGACAGATGAGAGGAGTAGTCCTATGATAATTGAAAGATCGAGTCCTTAAGCCTATGGCCATGGCAGAGTGAAATAATGAAAAAGAGTTTTCCATTAAGGTTTCACATTGGACTCGGATCGATCGATTAACTCATATGACTGATGTTGGGTTTGATGAGTTCACCTTAACCCTAATTCAAGTGGGACTCATGATAGAGGAACTCAATCACACAGGTAACTGCACCGAGAGGTTCATCTTCAGTTCTGATGGGTTGCCACCACATACTGCTAGGTATCACTGGTAGATTTTGGGAGTGATGCATAGTCATTGATAGCATCAAAAATAACTCTACTCACTACATAGGTAGGATGAGTCAAGATCATATCCTTAGGGACTTTGAGCTAAGTTGAGATTGCAAAATAAAAGAAAGAAGCATTGTTTTGATTTAAAAAATAAATTATCTTAAAATTGATGTAATTAAAAAATAAAAAGCTCGAGAGTTTTGAATTAATTTTGTACTAGTAGAGTTGTATCTCTTTTTTTATATTTAAATAGATGCGATTAATCTTAGGAAAAATACTTATCTTTTCTTGGTACGCCCCATACCTGTAGGTCATGGTGCATCTCCAAAAAATACTAGGTAAACAACTCTTCTTTTCTCGACACAGTGCGTACCCGTAGATCATGGTGCATCTCCAAAAAATAAAAGTTGTTCCTAATATTAATCTAACAAGAAAGCATAAATAAAAGCATATGAAAGAGAGCAAATAAAGAACTCATGATGATTTAAATAAAAAATATAATCTTTATTACATATAAAGAAATACAAGAAAGTTTAGACAATAAACCCACTCTATGTAGTTACAAAATTTCTTCTCCACTCCCGAGACTGCTAGCCTAGCTGCTCATGGAGTAGTCCCTTTCTCTTCCTCTATGCAAGGCTCTAGAAGAATTTTTGGGCTCTCCCTCCAATGGGAGTACAAAAGCCTTTTTATAGATGTTAGAAGGGAGGAGTTTTACATGGTTTTTCGATGTGGGACTAAAAAAAATACTAAGGACTAAAAGATGGATGGATGAGATGGAAAGATCATAAGCAGATAAAGAAAATATAAATTCTTCCTCTTGAAGTATTTCCAAGTATATATTTTTTTCCTTTAATTTTCAGATCCATCGCCCGTCTATTCGCCACTATGTCCACACGCACAACTCCTCACGAATCTGCCATGCCGCGCGAACCCGCTGTGCCGTGCGAACCCACCGTGCCACGCCCGCCGTGCCGTGCACCCGCCCGCACGTCCGCCCACGCATCCGCTTCCACGTGAACCTTCCGTACGCCTGACCATTAGCTGTTTACGCTCCAAATTACAAAAAGAAACTTTTGTTTCTTTAAAATAACGTCTATATCCTTTTTGGGTTCCTTGCATAGTATCTTCATTTTCTATAATATCGTATGCATCCTTCTTTTATTTAAATTTTATTTTAAGTCTAATTTTCTTCAAACTTGAGTCTTTTTGATCTACGAATTGGACTCTTTGTATCGGCTATCATCTTTCCTGTAAAATATAAAAAGAAGCATTAAATTCTTAATAAATAAAATAAATTAAATATAATTTTTTACTTTAAATGACTTAAATTAAGTGTTTATCACACCCCCCAACTTGAATTTTGCTCGTCCTCGAGTAAAATAGATATATCGATATTGTGTACCGACTCGATCTTGAATAAAAAGTTAGGTTAGGCATCCCAAAAAATAGATGATACCTAGTCAGACCATTAAAGAGATATTTCATTGGATTATCAATTTGACCCAATTAGTGGCTGAGTATTAACTAAAAAAATTTCAAGAGCTTTTCTTTCACCAACTCTCCACTTTACTCTTTAAATTCTCTAACTTAATATGAGAGAGGTTTATTATCTTCTTATAATTTAGTCTCCTTATTATCGACTATTTTTTTAACATTGCCCACCTTTTTATGCGAACCACAACGCTTACTTAGGCGAAAGAGCCTGGTTACTCAGTAGGAAATCAATGTTTGTTTGTTTATTTTTTTTTTTTTTAAGTAAATTTTAAGGAGAATTTTTGCATACCTCGACCTTTCCACCCAATCTCTCATGAAGCAGATTCTTTATTAAGATCAGTAAGAAGAGGGTTGTAGAATCACTCCTAAAATTTCGTCTAGTCTAAACCCTACCATTCATTGGGTTTTCTTAATAATTTATTCCTCAGTATCTCTAAAATTATCTTGACTGTTAATCATTCATTGATTAGGATGCCTAATTGACTCTTAATCAAAATAAAATTTGGATATACAAAACTAATTATTTCTGACCATACTCGAGGATTTAATTAATTTCCATTTCCTCCCCCCCAACTTAATCTACATTATCCTCAATGGAGTAGGAAAGCAAAGAAAATAAAAGTAGAGAGTGCACTTGGGATAATTTTGCTTCGGAAGTTGAAGATAGCTTCATTGATTAATAGGCTCTTGTTCTAAATTTTTGTAGCTGCAGTAAAGTAAAAAAAATATGAAATCATTGGGTTGCCTCCCAACAAACGCTAAGTTTTACGTCTTCAGCTAGACGTCAAGTTTATTGACAGACTCTTCCATACAGAGCGGTCCTTTATTCTTAAAAAAAAAAATGAAGATCAGTTAAAATAAAATAAAAAAAAATTTGGGTTGCCTCCCAAAAAGCGCTAAGTTTAACGTCTTCAGTCAGATGCTTAAAAAGTGTCTATCCTATTCCTGCTCGAATCTTAACATGAGTGTCGATCCCTCTTTCAGAAATAATATGTCTTAATACAATTCCTTTCCACATCATAAAATGGCTCTTTTCCTAACTTAGGACAAGATTTGTCTCCATACACCGTTTAAGAACTTTAGAAAGATTATGGAGACAATCCTCAAAGGTGGTTCCAAACACAAAAAAATTATTCATAAAAATTTCAAGATATTTGTCCATCATATCTGAAAAAATGGCCAGTATGTACCGTTGAAATGTAGCGGGTGCATTGCAGAGCCCAAATGGCATATGCCGAAAAGTGAAGGTGCCAAAGGGGCAAGTGAAGGTAGTCTTTTCTTGATCATCCGAAAATACAGGTACTTGATTGTACCTTGAATAACCATCAAGAAAATAGAAGAAACTTTATCCTGCTAACCGTTCTAAGATTTGGTCGATGAAGGACAATGGAAAATGATCCTTCCTAGTAACGGCATTCAATTTTCTATAATCTATGCATACTCGCCATCCAGATGATATGCGAGTGGGAAGCAGTTCACCTTCTTCATTCTCAACCACAATAATACCTGATTTCTTAGGTACTACTTGAGTGGGACTGACCTATTTACTATAGGATATGGGGTAGATGATTCCAGCATCTAACCACTTTACCACCTCTTTCTTTACTACTTCATACATGTTTGGGTTCAATCTTCTCTGCATATCTCGATGGGGTTTGGCATTTGTCTCAAAATGAATATAGTGCATGCAAATGGAGGGGTCAATTCCTTTTAAATCGGTAATGGACCAACCGATAGTCTCTTTGTGTTCCTTCAGAATACCAACCGATTGTGTTTCTTGATTAGGAGTCAAGTCTGATGCAATGATTGCCGGGAGGGTGTCATTGGGTCCTAGAAATATATACTTGAGCGTAGCAGGAAGGGGTTTCAATTCTAACATAGGTGGTGATTCTAAAGATGGGACTATTGGTGTACTGGCTAATGTGGGCAATGGCTCATACTTGATTGTCCATGGAGGAGTGGTTTTATCGTGTGGTGTATCCAACAAGGTGTTAACTTCTTTCATATATCCCTTAAAGTCATACACTCCAAAGTGAGCCAAGCAAGTATCTAAGGGGTCTGGTGCTAAAATTGTGGGTGTTGCATCTTCTATAATATCTTCTAGTGTATCTACTTCAAAGCAACTATCCATTGATGGTCCTTGAAAAGTATCAAATACATTCAGTCTCAGTTTCTTATTCCCAAATGATACGTCTATGACTCCTGTCCTATAATTAATGCATGCATTTGCCGTAGCTAGGAAGGGTCGTACTAAGATAATGGAAATTTATCTTGGGTTGCCACTTAGTTCCATATCGAGAATCAAAAAATCAACTGGAAAGTAAAACTCATCTACCTTGACCAAGACATCCTCAAGCATTCCACGTGGTTCCTTAATTGATCTGTCGGCTAACTGCAGTGTGACTGTGTGGGTTTCAGTTCTCTGAATCCAAAAAGTTCATACACTGAACTAGGTAAAAGATTCACACTTGCCCCTAAGTCCAGAAGAGCTTTTTCAATGTGATAATCTCCTATAACACAGGAAATGATAGGGGCTCCTGGGTTCTTAAGCTTTGGAGGAGTGGCATGCTAGAAGACAGAACTAGCCTGTTCAGTGAGGCATACTTTCTTTGGGATTTATGATCTAGATTTACATTTTTGGGTGCACAAATCTTTCAAAAATTTGGCATAAGCAGGGATCTGTTTGATTGCGTCTAGAAGGGGAAGATTAATTTGGACTTGCTTAAACAATTCCAACATCTCGTCAAGTCTTCCTCCCTTCTTATCTGCAGGAATAGGGGCTTTCAGGGCATCCGAAAATGGGGCTTTAGGCAAGTAAGATGATTCCAGTGCAGTTGGTTCATTCTCTATTTTAAGGTCTTCCTTATTCTTGGATGATTTGGCTTCGGTTAGAGGTTTAGGGTCGGTCTCATTGGTTTTACTAGTGTGTTCAATGACCTTTCCACTTCTCAAAGTCATGATTGATTTGGCATGTTTAGAAAAGGCTTCTGGGGTATTAGAGCTCTCAATCATAAATTACCCTCTTGGGTTGCTCTCGGATTGGCTAGATAATTTTTCTCCTTCCCTCCTACTGAATGTAGTCGCTAGTTGACCTATTTGAGTCTCTAGCTTAGAAATGGATTGTGTGTAGGAGTTAAGGGTCTGAGTGTTGATTTCTAATCATTCTAGTGCTTTCAGAACTTTTTCCTCAAAAGCTGAGCTATGACCAATAGTAGACGGTTGAGAAGTATTTTGAATATGATGGTATGGTCCATGCCTATATGTTGGGTCTTGATATTGAGGTCGAGGTGCGGCAGGGCCAACCACTGGTTGTGGTCTCCAAAAAAAATTTGGATGGTTTCTCCAGTCGGGGTTATAAGTGTTCGAATAAGGATCGTTTCCTGGTCTGCGAGCTTGTTGGACTTGAGCTTGCTGAACCTGCTCGTGCATAAACTCAAGAAATTGAGGTACGACTGGGCATTCACTAACAAAATGGTTCGAACTTGCACACAATGCACAAACTTCTTGGATTGGGTTAGGTGGAATCGGAGATTGTCCAGTATTTAGAAGACGGTATAATTTTTGGGACAGTTCATCTACCTTACTGTGGATATCCATGATGTTTTCAATCTGAAAAATTGCACTTTCTTTTTGTTGAAGCATGGGTTGTTCTCTAGAGGTGGCAGACATATGATGTAGGAATTCTCACTAAGTATTTCAAAGAGCTGCCAGGCTTCATCCTCACTCTTTAGCATGAATGTCCCACCACATGATGCATCAACCATTTGTCAGTGTTTCTCTGATAGACCATCATAAAAATACTGACAAAGTTGCTATTTAGGGACAGCATGGTGTGGACATTTACGAATGAGGTCCCTTAACCTTTCTCATGTCTCATAAAAAAGTTCACCCTCCAATTTGAAAAAATTAGTGATAGTTTTTCTTATTTGATTTGTTTTTCCAATTGGAAAGTATTTCTTGAGAAATTCTCTCTGAAGATGTTTCCAAGTTGAAATGGTTATAGAGTCCAAGGAGTTTAACCAATGCTTGGCTTTGTCCTTAAGTGAGAAAGAGAACAGTTTCAACCTAAGGGCATCATCGAAGAAGTTTTGGATTTTTACTGTGGAACAAATTTCAAGAAATTCATCCAAGTGTTTGTATGGGTCCTCATTACTAAGTCCATAGAATGATGGCAACATTTAAATAATGCTAGACTTAATCTCATATTGGGTAGCTTCTACTGGAGGTGCTTGAATGCATGGAGAGTAGGTATACAAGGATGGAGTGAAATATTCTCTCAATGAGCATGGAGGATTAGCCTCACCAGGTGCAGCCATGTTTCTAACTCGGATAGTCCTAAGAGTCTTTTCTAATTCTTCGTCTCATGGTTGCAAGTCAGATTTTAGTAATCATCGACCTAACATGCAACTAAAAGGTCTATGTAGGACTATCCTAGTCTGTTAAGGATTTTTTTTTTTTATTAAGAGGAGAGGTGAAGAGAGAAAAGAGTTCTAAAGAAGAGATCCTAAAAAGTCCTAAAACTAATAGAAGAATTAGTTGTGGTTAGATTTTAATTACAATCAAGTTAGCACGCAGTGGACTCTCTATCCTAAAGTTATCCTAGTTCTAGATAGCTCCTAACTGTAGTTAGCCTTCAAGCCCTCTAAGTCAGAGCTTGACCAACCAACTGGCCAGATAAGTGTAAGGTCGGTGGGAGTCCCCCCGTTGCTTTCCTTAGACACCAATTAAATTGGCCAGGTCAGCGAACGGAACCAATTAAAAACCACCTTCCTTCGGGCCCAATCATCCCGCAAACCACTTGCCTAGACACCAGCTAGCTGACCAAGTCTAACCTGGTTCAACTCTCAGGGTCACTTGTCCTAATGAGCTCAAAATCCTTAGGGGTCAACGTCTAATTAATTTTAGATTAAGGTCTAGGTTATGCAAATGCAAGGGAGTGATTTGTGGGCCAAGGAAGGGTGATCAAATTCCCACCTTATCTTAGTTAATGGGTTGCACCTTTAAAGTTAATTATGGAGATGCAATGTAAAGAAACTAGGTGTCCAATCAAGTTAGAAATTTTTATATTTAAGGTTACGCTATTTTAGTTAAGTGTTATGAAATGTCAGTGTTTTTTTTTTTATTCAATCGTGCCAAGGTCTCCGGCAACGGTGCCAAAATTTGATGCGTAGTCATTGATAGCACCAAAAATAACTCTACTCACTACGTAGGTAGGATGAGTCGAGATTGTATCCTCAGGGACCTTGGGCTAAGTTGAGATTGCAAAATAAAAGAAACAAGCATTGTTTTGATTTAGAAAATAAATTATCTTAAAATTGATGTAATTAGAAAATAAAGAGCTCGGGAGTTTTGAATTAATTTTGTACAAGTAGAGTTGTATCTCTTTTTTTTATATTTAAATAGATGCGATTAATCTTAGAAAAAATACCTATCTTTTCTCGACACGCTCTGTACCCGTAGGTCATGGTGCATCTTCGAAAAATATTAGGTAAACAACTCTTCTTTCCTCGACACGTCCTATACCCGTAGATCACGGCGTGTCTCCAGAAAGTAAAAGTTGTTCCTAATATTAATCTAACAGGAAAGCATAAATAAAAGTATATGAAAGAGAGCAAATAAAGAACTCATGACGATTTAAATAAAAAGTATAATCTTTATTGCATATAAAGAAATACAAGAAAGTTTAGACAATAAACCCACTCTATGTCGTTACAAAAAATTTTTTCCACTCCCGAGATTGCTAGCCTAGCTGCTCATGGAGTAGTCCCTTTCTCTTCCTCTATGCAAGGCTCTAAAAGAATTTCTGGGCTCCCCCTCTAATGGGAGTATAAAAAGCTTTTTTATAGGTGTTAGGAGGGAGGAGTTTTACATGGTTTTCCAATGTGGGACTAAAGAAAATACTAAGGACTAAAAGATGGATGGATGAGATGGAAAGATCACAAGCAGATAAAGAAAATACAAATTCTTCCTCTTGAAGTATTTTCAAGTATATATTTTTTCCTTTAATTTTTAGATCCATCCCCCGTCTGCTCGCCACTGTGTCCGCACGCACAACTCCTCGCAAATCCGCCATGCCGTGCGAACCCGCTGTGCCGTGCGAACCCGTCATGCCGCACCCGTCATACCGTGCCCCCGCCCGCACGTTCGCCCGCGCATCCGCCCGCGCATCCGCTTCCGCGTGAACCTTCTGTGCGCACGACCATTAGCTGTTTACGCTCCAAATTACAAAAAGAAACTTTTATTTCTTTAAAATGATGTCTATATCTTTTTTGAGTTCCTTGCATAGTATCTTTATTTTCTATAATACCGTATGCATCCTTCTTTTATTTAAATTTTATTTTAAATCCAATTTTCTTCAAACTTGAGTCTTTTTGATCTACGAATCGGACTCTTTGTATCGGCGATCACCTTTCCTATAAAACATAAAAAGAAGCATCAAATTTTTAATAAATAAAATAAATTAAATATAATTTTTTGCTTTAAATGATTTAAATTAAGTATTTATTAGGGAGCAATTAAAATGATATTGATGATCAATCATTCTAATTGTCTGAATCAGAAGAGTTCTGATCCATCGAAAGGAGTTTCGATGATGTCAATGATGAGATCACGACATATCTTATTACCATACAGAATTGAATCTAATTGGGTCACACAAACAAGGGTTAGGGTCTGGATGTCATCAATTGGGCTAACTCAATTGATTTGGATTAGATCCAATTAGGTTCAAGAAAATCGTGCTAGCACACGATTGAGCCTTACTTTCTCCTCGTGTAATCTTTTCTGTCTCTATTGAGCCAAATATGATTTGACTCATCCAGAGAACCTTAGGAAGATTTCTCTCAGTCTAAATGAAGCTTGTCCAGCTCAGAAAAGGCTTATCTTAATTCATGAGATGAATTTAAGACAACACTTGCTAATTCCTAGCACCTGTCAATTTCATTTTAAGGACATCTGTCAAAAGTTGACATATGGGTCTTAAACTGAAGAGGGCTCATTGGAGGATTTTTATGGAGTGTCCACATGTCAAAACCCAATTGAATTGGGTGCCATAATCAGATTATGGCATGAGCCCAATTGGATTAAAGTGGGCATCCCAAATAGATAAGAACCAAAGAGTCCTGATAAACATGGACTCTTTGGCGCCACCTTGATTGAGCTTATCCAATGTTGGTGCCAACTTAGGAGAGAGGGTGGGGTTTTTATCTGATGTGATCAAATGATATCACTCTACCAATCAAATTTTTTTCAAAATTTATTAGAATTTTCTAATTGGTTGAATGATGTGGCACTGCGCAGCATACAGGGTCTATATAAACCCTGCTGCGCCTAGGGTTTCATGGAAGAAATTATTTTATGCACAAAACTCAATAGCTGCCACCCCCTCCCCTCTTCTCTACATCCTTCCTGCTCTCCTTCCTCCCCTCTTCATGTTGAAAGAGTTGGACATCCATCTGGCAAAGATCCAAGGCATGGTGATGCCTGGAACAGAAGGCTGCAGGACATCTTCGACAGGCTGCTGCTCCAACTTCAGAAGGAGTTCTGAAGTACTTTTAAATCAGATAAAGATCTAATTTTTAGAGTATAGATTTGCAAAGAGAAGATGTTCTAGATCCCACTTGAGTAGATACTGATAGAGGTCAGGCACTTGCGTGGCTACATCAGAACCTCGGGCTATGCAGAGATCATCTACAGGATAATCAGATTACCCTTGAGGTACTTCTTCTTTCATCATAGATTTAGATTTAATTTTAGATTTTAAATATTTGATAATAAAATTATATCTAGAGAATTAGATCTAAAATATGTAGGATAATTTTTTTTTAAATTATTCCATCCCAAATTTGATGAAATCTGGAAGATCCTACGAGGAAAAATAGTTTTCCTCCTTCAAGTGGTATCAGAGCTAGGTTGTTGGCTCTATTTTAGATCTAATTTAGATCTAATTTTAATTTTTATTTATTTGATATTAAAAATTTTAGATATCATATCAGATATGATAGGATCTAAAATTAAAATATTTAAAATTAAATCTAAGAAGATCTAACATGCATAAGATGCATGACTAGACTAGGATTAGTTGAATCCATGAATAGTCTTAAGTTTTATATTTTAATGAGATTAAAATATGAATTAAATATAATTTATTTTTTATTTTTTTGATATTATAATTATTATAATCAAATCAAAAAATAGAAAATAAAATTTTAATTATTTCATAAAATTGATCTGTTGCATGCCTAGACTAGTTGTAGAATTATTCTAGTAACTTGTCTAGAATAGTTTTTATTTTAAATAGTTTAATTTAAATTTTATTTTTTAGATATTACATGTGATGTATCAGATCTGAAAGTATGTTAATTAGATTAATTTTTGATACATGAGATGTATGCAAAGCATGTATTAGTTAGATCTTAAATTGTATATGTGATATGTTAATTTAGATCTCACTAATTTTGTAGTTAAATTTATATTTCTGATTAAGGTGTTCCTCATGGCCATTCGGCCATAAGAATAAAGTAGGATTTTAAGACCCTCTCTTTCCATTCAATGGGGTGTTCATATGACGTGTAGGGGTGCCGCGCGTTCATCCTTAATCAGAAATCAAAACTTACTTTTCTGTAAAATCCTAGATCCTGAAACCCTAAGATTTATTTTACATACTTTGTTTATGAATCCAAACTTAATTAATGAATTAAGCTTATGAAATTAAGTTAGGTCTAAAATTGAGAATTTCAGATCTAAGACATTTTCATAAAATTGGGTTCGGACTTGGGTAGCTCAATTAGGTCTAGCAGTTGATCAAACCGAATCAAGAGTTGGTTAGGTGGGATCATGAAAGCTAATAATTGATCAGCCTAATAGGATTAAGTTTGGGTCAAGGTCGAATCACATTTAGATGTGACTCGATCAAGTTAAGACCTAATTTGGCTCAGTGGTTAGAGCCTGGATTGTAGGCTAACCCAATTAGTTCTGGTTCGACAATTTGGTATCTAAGATAAGTTGGGCAGATGCGACCAACTGGTTTTTAGTTAGGAGCTACTCGACTCGAATGCGTTCTTGTCGAGTTAATGGCATATCCCTCCCATCGGTCTCACTTACCTGGCCATATGTGTCGACTCAGTTCTGATTTGAGGTGGCTAACAATTCGGGCTAGCTCATGCCACTAGGTTAGTCATAATTGTTATGACTATGTCAAGTCAAGTTTAATGAGACCTAAATAAATCTCCCTAAGAAAATATTAAGTCTAGGTCTTCCACCATTGTGGATGTGCGGGCCCTTCCTGGGGTTGATTATTCTCGATTGGTTACAGTGGCTCAGTTGCACCAGGAAGACGCAACCATGTCCATTAGGCATTGGATGCTACGGATTAGAGGATGGGTTGGGCTCAATATTCTGGATACGGTGAGGGACCCAATCAGGAATTTAGTTTGTGCAAATGGTGGGTTCGACTTAACTAAGGATTGGAGTAATATCCCGGACACGGTGAGCTTCATGAATTAGAGATCAAGTTTTGGATGCACCATGATTAGAGAATCATTGGACAAGAGTTATCCACTCATCGGTTGATCCATCACCAATAACTGTTAGGTGAGGTGGTGAGCCAGTCGGTGAGACCGCACCACCCACTAAAAATCACTGATCACGGAGATTTTCACATCTCTACCAAGGAAGTGTAGGGATTTAAAAATAGTGGGAGCCTAATTTGTTTAAAAATAAAAATCCTAAACAAATTGGTTGAGTCTGATTACAAAATCTAACTAGAAACTTTTGACTCTCTATCGAAAATATATCTACCTCAAACCCCCTGACCAAAATTCTAGACACCCATAGACTGATTGGACCCAATTTCAAAGATTGGTTGAGAAACTACAAAATTATTCTGGATTTCAAAAAATTGACTCATATCTTGGACCAGGACCCACCTGCCATACCAGCACGTCCGACTGCTGAACAGAGAATGTCTCTGGAAAAGTGGATGGATGATGATAACAAAGCAAGGTACTACATGTTGGGTGCAATGTCTGATGACTTGCAGTACCAACATGAGAATATTTTGACTACCCACCAAATGTTGGCTCACCTGCAAGAGTTGTTTGGTGAACAGAGTCGCACGACCAAGTATCAAGTCTGTCAAAGACTTTTTAAGGCCAAGATGCGTGATGGGCAGTCAGTCCAAGATCATTGTTTGACAATGATCAAGGATCTTGAGGAGCTTAAGAAGCTCGATATCATCTTAGACAAAGATTTTTAGATTGATGTGATCCTTCAATCCTTGTCCGATGCATATGGTCAGTTCATCATGAACTTTCATATGCATAAGATGCAGTGTACCTTGGTCGAGTTAATGAACATGCTGGTTACGGCTGAGCTTTCTATGAAGGGTTCAAAAGGCTCAGTTCTTACAATGGAGCAGACTTCTTCCAAGAGAAAGTCTTTTGGAAAGAGAAAGAAGTCTGCGAAGAAACAGAAGGTGGATGGCAAGAAGAAGAAGACAGAACCAAAAAAGAAGGCTGTTGATAAGGAAAAATGTTTCCACTGTCAATCAGAAGACCATTGGAAGCGAAACTGTCCTTAGTACCTTGCCATCCTGAAGAACAAGAAGGATGGTCCTTCTAGAGGTATGCTCACTTTAGAGTCTAATCTTACGGTTTCTTCTGCATCCAGTTGGATGCTTGACACTGGTTTTAGTGCTCATTTGTGCACTTCTATGTAGGGTCTTGAGGAGAGTAGGAGGTTGAGGGATGGGGAGATGATCCTACATGTCAAAAATGGAGCAAGAGTTGCTGCTGTGGCCGTGGAAACCTACCCTCTGCGATTACTGTTAGGATTAGATTTAGTTTTAAGAGACTGTTATTATGTGCTTGCAGCAAGCAGGAATTTGATTTCTATTTCATGTTTAGCACAAGAAGGCTATGTGATTAGCTTTCATAAGGACTATTGTAATATTTTTTATGAAAATAATAAAGTTGCAGATGGTTTTCTTATTAACGGTCTCTATCAGCTACATATTGATGTATCTGTAGTTAATATTGAGCAAAATGTGAATGCCATAGGAATTAAAAGGCCTAGAGATAGTCTAAATGATAAGTATCTATGGCATGTAAGGCTAGGTCATATAGCAAAAGACAGGGTTAACAAATTGGAGAAATCTGGGCTATTGAGTCTGTTGACTTCCGAGTCATATCCAATTTGTGAATCATGCCTTCAAGGCAAAATGACCAAGCTTCCTTTTGTGGGACATGGAGAAAGGGCCATAGACCTACTTGCCCTAGTACATACGGATGTGTGCGACCCATTTGATGTGTCGGCTAGAGGCAACTACATCTACTTCATTATCTTTACCGATGATATGTCTAGGTACGGGTATATGTTTCTAATGAAACACAAGTCTGAAGCTTTTGAAAGGTTCAAAGAATTCACACATGAGGTAGAAAAACAAACAAGCAAGTCCATTAAGATTCTTCGATCAGATCGAGGAGGTGAATACCTTAGTCGGGAGTTCCTAGACTATCATAAGGATAATGGCATAGTCTCTCAATGGACTCCACCTGGAATGCCTCAACTCAACAGGGTTTCAGAACAGAGAAATTGGATCCTTTTAGATATGGTTCATTCCATGATGAGCTTCACGGACCTTCCCAAATTTTTTTGGGGACATTATCTCATGACAGCAATTTATGTATGGAATAGGATTCCTTCTAAAATTGTTCCAACCACACCATATGAGATATGGCATGGTAAGAAGCCAAGTCTGAATCATCTCAGAATTTGGGGTTGTCCGGCTCATGTCAAGAGACAGTAGACGGACAAGTTAGAGTTCAGATCTTTTAGAGCTCGGTTCATAGGATATCCTAAAGAGTCATTAGGATACTATTTTTATATTTCAAAAGACCACAATGTAATTGTGAGTCGAAATACTATTTTTCTTGAAAAATAGTTTATTCAAGATGGTGGCATCGAAAAAATAATTAAGCTCAAGGAGAATGTCTCTCAAGAGCAATGAGCTAAAGAACCTGAGGAACCTAATCAATCAGAACCAGTTCTAACACAACCTCTTCCACCTCGTAGATTGACTAGGGTTTTCCATCCTCCTGAAAGGTACTGAGGTACCATACAAGAAGATGTAGAGAAAATGTTTCTCATGGGAAATAGGTTTCATGGTGATGATCCCAAGACCTATGACGAGGCGATATCAGATATCGACTCCAAGAAATAGTTAGAGGCAATGAGATCAGAAATTGACTCGATGCACTCAATCCAAGTCTG
This sequence comes from Elaeis guineensis, assembly GCF_000442705.2. Taxonomy (NCBI): domain Eukaryota; kingdom Viridiplantae; phylum Streptophyta; class Magnoliopsida; order Arecales; family Arecaceae; genus Elaeis; species Elaeis guineensis. Next base: position 54,000,795 of record NC_025998.2, on the reverse strand, counting down.
GACCTTGGTAGATCCACCTGAAGGTATTGTACCTATTGGGTGTAAATGAATCTTCAAGAGAAAGATAGATGCAGATGGGAATGTGGAGACATTCAAGGCTAGGCTAGTAGTGAAAGGTTATAGTCAGTGTGAAGGCATTGACTATTAGGATACCTTTTCGCCCGTAGCCATGCTAAAATCCATCCGCACATTGCTTGCTATTACAGCCTATTTCGATTATGAAATATGACAGATGGATGTGAAAATGATGTTCTTAAATGGACATCTTGAGGAAGATATCTATATGGAACAGCTGCTTGGTTTCACATCCAGTGATGATGATCACAAGATCTGCAAGCTGCAAAGGTCCATTTATGGACTTAAGCAAGCATCTCGGAGTTGGAATACTCGTGTCAATGATGTCATCAAAATGTTTGGTTTCATCAAGAACGAGGAAGAACCATGTGTGTTCAAAAAGGTCAGTGGGAGCACAGTTGTCTTCCTCATATTGTACGTAGATGACATCCTCCTAATTGGGAATGACATTCCCATGTTGACCTCAGTCAAAGTATGGTTGTCTAAGGAGTTCTCTATGAAAGATCTAAGAGAGGCATCCTTTATACTGGGTATTAAGGTCTATAGAGATAGACCAAATAGGATGCTCAGACTTTCACAGAAGATATACATAGAGGAGGTGCTAAAAAAGTTTAGCATGAAAAACTCCAAAAGAGGTTTATTACTTTTTAGACATAGCATTCATCTCTCCAAGAAGATGTGCCCTAGCACACCTGAGGAGATTGAACGCATGAGCAAGATCCCTTATGCTTCGACAATAGAGAGCCTCATATATGCCATGCTATGTACACGACCTAATATAGCCCATACTGTGAGTGTCACAAGTAGATATCAGTCAAATCCAAGTGAAGAGCACTGGACTTCTGTGAAATGTATCTTTAAGTACTTGAGAAGGACTAAGAATATGTTTCTAGTCTTTGGGAATGGAGAACTCCAAATTCAGGGATATACAGTCTCAAACTTTATGTCTGATATAGATGATCGAAAGTCGATATCTGAGAGTCTGTTCATTTGTAATGGTGGTGCAGTTAGCTGGAAGAATTCCAAGAAGACGGTGATTGCTGATTCCACCATGGAGTCAGAGTATATTGCTGCATCGAAAGCTGCGAAGAAGGCATTCTGGTACAAGAAGTTTGCCGCAGAGCTTGGAGTGATGTCATCGAATGCCATACCTCTTTACTACGATAATAATGACGCCATAGCCCTAGCTAAGGAGCCAAGGTCTCACCAGAAGTCCAAGCACATCGAGCGGCGATTCCATTTGATCCGTGATTACCTTGAAAGGGATTATGTCGAGGTCAAGAGAGTCAACTCCACAGATAATGTGGCAGACCCGCTGACTAAGCCATTGGACGAACAAAAGATTGAAGTCCATCTTGAGAAGATGGGACTTAGATATGTAGCTAATTGGCATTAGGTCAAGTGGGAGTTTGTTAGATGTGTGCCCTAAATGCCAGATCGGCTGACACATTTCTGTACAGATCTAAGGCCAAATTTGTAATTTTGACTATAAATGAATAAAAGGGTTATTCTTCTATCACATTATGTACATTATGTTTGTGATACATCCTTTGAGTTTGTGGGAATGTAAATTCATATTTTCAAGAGTTGAAAATTTAAGACATGAATTTACATAACTAACTCATAAACAGCTCTTGACCATAGGATCATCACGAGGATGGTGATTGATCCTGAAGGTTGATGTATGATTCACTTCTTTAGAATAGATATATCTTGAGTCTACGGTGTGGAGACATCAGAGTGAGAGTACAGGTATTCGTTGAGAATGAGAGTACTGAGCGTGACCATATCGAGCAGTCATAAGGAAGTCTACCTTCTCGTCGATGACTAGCTCGATGCTGCAATTGTGTGTCTAGTTCTTTGACCTGAGGTGCATCAATAGTTTACCTTGAGTGTGTTATAGTTTGACTACACCATAACTCGGTCTTCTAGCCATTCGGAACCCTGAGGTGTCTGTAGCATATTCATTGTAGGAACTAGATCGCACCAAGATGGGATCTATCAACCTCGGTAGATGAGAGGAGTAGTCCTATGATAATTGAAAGATTGAGTCCTTAAGCCCATGGCCATGGTAGAGTGAAATAATGAAAAAGAGTTTTCCATTAAGGTATCACATCAGACTCGGATCGATCGATTAACTCATATGACTAATGTTGGGTTTGACGAGTTCACCTTAACCCTAATTCAGTCGGAACTCATGATAGAGGAACTCAATCACACAGATAACTACATCGAGAGGTTCATTTTCAGTTCTGATGGGTTGCCACCACATACTGCTAGGTGTCACTGATGAATTTTGGGAGTAATTAGAATGATATTGATGATCGATCATTCTAATTGTCTGAATCAGAAGAGTTCTGGTCCATCGAAAGGAGTTTCGATGATGTCGATGATGAGATCATGACATGTCTCATTACCATACAGAATTGAACCTAACTGGGTCACACAAATAAGGGTTAGGGTCTGGATGTCATCAATTGGGCTAACTCAACTGATTTGGATTAGATCCAATTAGGTTCAAGGAAATCATGCTAGCACACGATTGAGCCTAACTTTCTCCTCGTGTAATCTTTTCTGTCTCTACTGAGCCAAATGTGATTTGACTCATCCAAAAAACCTTAAAAAAGTTTCTCTCAGTCTAAATGAAGCTTGTCCAGCTCAGAAAAGACTTATCTTAATTCATGAGATGAATTTAAGACAACACCTGATAATTCCTAGCACCTGCCAATTTCATTTTAAGGACATTTGTCAAAAGTTGACATATGGGTCTTAAACTGAAGAGGGCTCATTGAAAGATTTTTGTGAAGTGTCCACATGTTAAAACTCAATTGAATTGGATGCCATAATCAGATTATGGCATGAGCCCAATTGGATTAAAGTGGGCGCCCCAAATGGATAAGAACCAAAGAGTCCTGATAAACATGGACTCTTTGGCGCCACCTTGATTAAGCTTATCCAATGTTGGCACCAACTTAGGAGAGAGGGTGGGGTTCTTATCTGATGTGATCAGATGATATCACTCCATCAATCAATTTTTTTTCAAAATTTATTAAAATTTTTTGATTGGTTGAATGATGTGGCACTGCACAGCATACAGGGTCTATATAAACCCTGCTGCGCCTAGGGTTTTGTGGAAGAAATTATTTTATGCACACAACCCAATAGCTGCCACCCCCTCCCCTCTTCTCCACATCCTCCCTGCTCTCCTTCCTCCCCTCTTCACATCCAAAGAGTTGGACATCCATCTGGAAAAGATCCAAGGCATGGTGATGCCTGGAACAGAAGGCTGCAGGACATCTTCGACAGGCTGCTGCTCCAATTTCAGAAGGAGTTCTGAAGTACTTTCAAATTAGATAAAGATCTAATTTTAGGAGTGTAGATTCATGAGGAGAATATGTTTCAGATCCTACCTGAATGGATACCGGTAGAGGCCAAGTGCTTATGTGGCTACATCAGAACCTCGGGCTGTGCAGAGATCATCTACAGGGTAATCAGATTATCCTTGAGGTACTTCTTCTTTCATCATAGATTTAGATTTAATTTTAGATTTTAAATATCAAATAATAAAATTAGATCTAGATAATTAGATCTGAAATATGTAGGATAATTTTTTTTAAAATTATTCTACCCCATATTTGATGAAATCTGGAAGATCCTATGAGGAAAAATGGTTTTCCTCCTTCAGTAGACATGGTCTGATCCATAATGGGCTTTGTGAGTCTACTAATATCTTTTTAGAGATATGCTCTAAAAATTACCTACTATATGAATTAGATAACGAGCAAGTCTGTCGATAAAACTCCATATGAGATATAGACTAGGTGTAAGCCAGTACTTTCACACTTTAGGGTCTGGGGGTGTCCAGCTTATGTCAAGCATTTAAAGACAGATAAGCTTAGACCTAAGTCTGATAGATGCTTATTCTAGGGTACCCAAATAAAATTAAAGGGTACTACTTCTACTTCACTGCAGAACAAAAAGTGTTTATCAGCAATAGGGCAGCCTTTTTGAAAAAGGAGTTCTTTAGTAAAGGAGTTCTTTAGTAAAGGAGCTAATGCCTATAAAATTAAACTTAATAAAGTTCAAGAGATGGAAGGACCAATACACATAGAATTGGATTTGATTGAAGAATCAAATTCAAAGCTAGTAGAGGCACCATTAAGGAGATCCGATAGAGTACTGTATCAGCCGAATAGATACTATAGTTTCTTGATCCAAGACGGTGATCCCATCGAACTTGATGAGAATGATGAGGATCCGATCTCCTATATGGAAGCCATGCAAAGGTCCAACTTCTAGAAATGGCTTGAGGTCATGAAGTCTGAGATTGAGTCCATAAAGATCAATGGTGTATGGATACTAGTTGATCTACCCAAAGGAATAAAATCCATAGGGTGTAAATAAATTTTTAAGAGAAAAAGAGGAGTGGACGAGAAGGTAGAAATCTATAAAGCCCGTCTAGTTGTCAAGGATTACCGTCAGTATTATAGTATTGACTATGATGAGATATTCTCTCTTATGGCAATGCTCAAGTCCATCCAGATTATGCTTGCTATCGCTACACACTTAGATTATGAAATCTGACAAATGGATGTCAAAACTACTTTTCTAAATAGAGAGCTGGAAGAAGAGGTGTATATGATACAGCCTGAAGGATTCACATCCATAGATGAGTCAAAAGTGTACAAGTTGAATAGGTCTATTTATAGACTTAAGCAAGCATTTAGGAGTTAGAACATGCATTTTGATAAGGTGATCAAAATGTATGGCTTCATGAGGAATGGAGAAGAGCCTTGCATCTACAAGTGGGCTATCGATTCTGTAGTCAACATTTTTGTACTATATGTGGATGACATACCATTACTTAAAAATGACATCCTGATTTTGCAGAGTGTGAAGCTGTGGTTATCATCACAGTTCTCTATGAAGGACTTGGGAGAAGCATCTTACATCCTTGAGATAAAGATCTATAGGGATAAATCTAGAAGGTTGCTTGGATTATTCCAATCCACGTACATCGATATTATGTTGAAGAGGTTCAAGATGGATAATTTCAATAGAGGTGATCTTCCGATAGGCCATGAAACTACTCTTTTCAAGAAGGATTATCCGACAACTCCTGAGAAGAGAGAGTGTATGAGTAGAATACCATATGCTTTGACAGTGAGATCTATTATGTACGCTATGATGTGCACGAAGTCGGATGTGGCCTATTCACTAGGGATAGTAAGTAGGTACCGATCTGATCTAGATGAGAAGCATTAAAAAATTATGAAGGTAATTCTTAAGTATTTAAAAAATACTAAAGATCAATGGCTTATCTATAGAGACATTGATCTAAACTTATAGGATGTACTGATTTCAATTTTCAGTCAGATTGTGATGACAGCAAAAGTATATCGGGCTAGTATTTATTTTGAATAGAGGAGCTATTTGCTAGAAGAGTTTCAAACAGCATACTGTAGCCAATTCTATATGCAAACTAGAATATAATGCTATTCTGCATCGCTATCACCTGATATGAGAGATCATGAACTGAGGTGACATCGACCTTCAGAAGATCGATAGAAAGGAGAACCTAGCCGACCCCTTTACTAAAGCTCTTGAGATCAAAGAGTTCGATGACTTCAAATGAAAGATGGGTATAAGATACTGCCCCGATTGGCTTTAGTCAAAGTGGGAGTTGTTGAGAACTGTGTTCTAAAATCAATCATGTGATGATTGAGTTTTTCTTTGTATATGAGTTATTGATAAATGAATAAAAGTTATTCTGATATTTTTTATCATAAAGTTACATCTTTCTTGAACTCTTATATTGTGATAATGTCCTTAGAACTATGTTAGTGTATGATAAAGAGATGATTTATCGTATAGTTCTTAAACATATTCATGATCAAAAAATATGTCATTATAGGATGATGACATTTATCGAGTGCAGGTCATTGTGTGCCATATTGGTTGGTTATCCTCTTAATCAAAGAGTGTGGTGACACTAGTATGGCATATAAGTGAGATATAGGAGTACATCGACACTGAACAAGTGACTCATCTGCTAAGCATGCTGCTGTCAAGAACTACTCACGAAGCATATGGGTATAAGTATCTTTCAAACCTGAGATCATCATAGTGACTTGCAAGTAACTCACTATGCTTTGATGTCAGACTATCTGAATTTTTATCTAATATAGTAACGGAAGGCTACTGGGTACAGTAAAGTACTTGTGAAGTCTGTATGTGGATCAAGATGGGATTGACCCCTCCAGATTATTGAAGTTGATATATCGCTGTATTGTAATTTAGTAAAGTCTTAGTTAGGGTAATCCACGAGATGGATTTAAAAGATTGAAATACAATATGGATAAAGCAATCTTGATTGATAGTTAATCTGAGACCATCCTAGAGCATCCAGAGTCAAAAAGATGAATTATGTGGCAACCATATGCATAGATTCTGAAATATTCTTTTATGATAATTTGATCTATTCAGATATAAGAAACCATTACTAGATGGTAATTTCGATTAGTGCAGGAATCAGTTCCTGTGCTACCGACTTAGTGTTTGAACCTATGGAGTCACACACAAGTCAGACATCATAGAAAAGTATTGACCTATGTTTATATGTCCAATTTGAAAATACTTAACTTGATTGAACATATAAGCTAACTTGATTGAGAATTAAATTATGGATCAAATAAGATTGAAGAGTTGACTATATCTAGCTAGCACTACACATGAGGTTCAGATTCAATCCTGAGGATGAACAGTTTCTGATCTATGATCCATGGAGCATATGAGAGATTGAATTTAAATATTAATTAATTTTAAATTAAATTTAAATTAATTAGATTTAATTGGATCCAAAATTTTATGTTAGACTTGGTATAAAAGTCCTAAAGAGTTTGGGATTGACAGTCTTTCGAAATTATTTCGAACCAGCTTCGAATTGGATTCGAATCGGATTTATTTTGGATGAGATACTAGAAATCCTATTTATATTTGGATTCTCCTCTCTCTTGGGCGAACCAGCACCTAGTATAGTGCTGGTTGTGGGTGTCCCATGCGGGTGTGGGAATGGGTGCATTGTGGACTCCTTGTGTGGTTCCAATTCTATCTCATGTAGGAGTCTTTCTTTTATGAGTATTGGACTAATTCAAAGTATGTTTGAATTAGGAGTTCTATACTTATTGGATCATGAGAATCATCTATAAATAGAGATGATTTCTACCTATAGATACATAGAAATCAAATAACAAACAAATTTGATTGAGAGAAGAGAGAAAGGGAGAGAGAGGCGTGAGAAAAGAGAAGTCCTTTCCTCCTCCCTTGGCGTCTCCCTTGTGGCTGCCCCTTTCTCGTTGTCGTGGGGCCCATCTTGAGCATCCTCTTTGCTAGTATGAGGCATCATACCAGCAGCTCTCCTCCCTCATTTGGTTGGATTGTGAAGGTGAATTGATCGAAGTTCATCCCACTTTCCTATATTGTCTAGCATGCATGCGAAGTAGAGGGTCTGTACTTTTACGCCTCCACGAAGGTTGATTTCAGATTTTTAAAGATTTGATCTCTATTTTTACTATTATTCAAGTAAAGATTTGATCTTTATTCATGTAGATTAATAAAAAAATTTTAGATGCAACTTGGGCTATCCGAAGAGAAACAATTTTCTTTCCCTTCAGTCCATTCGATATACAAGATAAAGGTGGCTATGTCTACTTCATAACTTTTACCGATGATTATTCATAATATAGTTTTATATATTTGATGCATCATAAGTCTGAAGCCTTTAAAAGGTTCATAGAGTTCAGATATGAAGTAGAAAAATAGATCAAAAAATCCATAAAAGTTCTTCGATTAGATCGAGGAGAAGAATATCTTAATAAAAAATTTTGGACCTATCTCAAGGATAATGGCATAGTCTCATAGTGGACACCTCTAGGGATGCCTCAGCTTAATAAAGTATCCAAAAGAAGGAATCAAATCCTATTAGATATGGTCTGATCCATGATGAGCTTCACAGATCTTTCTGTCTTTCTCTGGGGACATGCACTACTTTCTGCAATTCATCTTTTGAATCAGATTTTCTCTAAATCTGTTCCTACCACTCCATATGAGTTATGATATGGTAAGAAGCTGACTCTTAGGTATCTCAAGATTTGGGGATGTTCGATCCACGTCAAGCGATAGCAGGCGGACAAGTTAGAGGCTAGATCTTTTAGGACTCATTTTATAGGATATCCTAAGAAAGCCATTGGATACTACTTCTATCTTTCTGAGAATCATAATGTGATTGTGAGTTGTCATGCCATCTTCTTGAAAAAGGAGTTTATCCAAGATGAAGGTAGTGGTAGGAGGTTTGAGCTTGAAGAGAAAGTCTCTAAAGAGCATGGAGTCTAAGAACCTGAACCTAGTAATGAGCTAGTAGATATAGTATCTCCTCCATCTCATAGATCAAGTAGGATCTTCCATCCTCCTGAAAGGTACTTAAGCATTCTTATAGAGGATCCAGAGGAAGCATTCCTTGTGGGAGATAGGGACATTAAGAATTATCCCAAGACCGACGATGAGGTAATGTTAGATATTAACTCCGAGAAATGGATAAAAGCGATGAAGTCAGAAATTGACTCCATACATTTCAATCAGGTTTGATCCTTAGTAGACTACCTAAAGGTATTGTACCTATTGGGTATAAATAAATTTATAAAAAAAAATTAGATCGATGGTAAGATAGGGATCTATAAGGTAAGGTTAGTTGTGAAAGGTTATAGTCAATGCGAAGGCATTGACTATCATGAAACCTTTTCGTCCATTGTCATACTGAAATCTATCCACACTCTACTTGCGATTGCAGCTTTTCATAATTATGAAATTTGACAAATGGATGTGAAAACTATCTTCCTAAATAGATATCTTGAGGAAGATATCTATATGGAGCAATCTTTGGGTTTCATATCCAGTGATAGTGATCACATGATCTACAAGCTGCAAAGATCCATATATAGACTCAAGCAAACACTAGTTAGAACACTCACTTTAATGATGTGATCAAAATGTTTGATTTCATCAAAAATGAGGAGGAGCCGTGTGTGTATAAAAAGATCAATGGGAGTGCTGTTACATTTTTCGTATTGTATATGGATGATATCTTCCTGATTGAAAATGACATTCCCATGTTGACATCGATCAAAATATGATTGTCAAAAGAATTTGCCATAAAAGACTTAGGAGAAGCTTCCTACATTCTTGGTATAAAGATTTATAGGGATAGATCTAAGAGAATGATAGGACTCTCACAGTGAATGTACATAAAGGAGGTGCTAAAGAGATTCAATATGGAAAACTCCAAGAGGAGTCTCTTGCCCCTTAGACATGGCATTCATTTCTCTAAGAAGATATGCCCTAACACACCTGAGGAGATCCAGCACATGAGCAAGATCCCTTATGCTTCGATAATAGGGAGTCTCATGTATGCCATGTTATATGCACGACCTAATATAGCCCTTGCCATGAGTGTCATGAGCAGATATCAAGCGAATCTAGATAAAGAATATTGGATTACTGTGAAGAACATCCTTAAGTACTTAAAAGGAATTAAGGATTTGTTCTTGATCTTTGGTGGAGAATCGGAGCTGAAAGTGGAGGGATACACTGATTCAAACTTCATGACTGATGTCGATGATAGAAAGTCTATATTGGGATGTATTTTCTTATGTAATGATGGTGCGGTTAGCTGAAAGAGTTTCAAACAGTCAATCATTATAGATTCAACCATAGAAGCAAGTACATCACCACCTCTGAAGCTATTAAGGAAGCTTTGTGGTTCAAAAAGTTTATTGCAGCGCTTGGTGTAATGCCATCAAATGCTATTGTACTGTACTATGACAACAACGGTACCATAGCCCTAGCTAAGGAGCCTAGATCTCACTAGAAGTCCAAGTATATAGAGTGGTGGTTCCATATCACACGTGAATACCTCGAGAAGAAGTTTGTCAAGGTGCAGAGAGTCGACTCCATACAAAATATGATAGATCCACTGATCAAGCCTCTCAACCAGCAGAAGATCGAAGCTCATCTTGAAAAGATGGGTCTTAGGTATATGGCCAATTGGTTTTAGGTCTAGTGAGAGTTTGTTAGATGAGTGCCCTAGAAGCTAATTGTTGGCTGATATATTTTATATTTCTAAGGCTTACCTTTGTATTTGTAATAATTTTATTATTAATAAAGGATATTTTTTTATTTTTAATCATATTTTTATATCCATGATTTATCCTGAAAATTAACAAAGATGATTTTTGCATATTCTCAAGGTGTTGAGAATTTGAGACATACATTGATTAATAGTTAGTTTCTATATACTTTCGATCAAAGGATTATCATGAAGGATAGTGATCAATCTATTTAAGATCGATGCACTATTCACCTCTTTTATGGGCAGATAAGTCTCAGATCAGTAGTGTAGGGATACTGGAGTGAGAGTATGGTGGTTGTTAGAGAACAACTTACACTGAGCATGACCAACATAAAAAACTACTTGAATGTCTACTCACTCATCAGTAATTTTTTCGATGCTGTAATGGTATAAGTGATCCTTTGATCTGCTGTGTCATCAACCATCATAGTGAGGCTACTGAGTTTGACTACACATTCTCTTGGTCTCTAGCCATTCAGGTCCTTGTTGTGTATGTTGGCTATAGTAGGTTCAGATTTGCTGTTAGGAGTAGGATGCACCTAAAAGGAATCGTCAATCTTGGTAGAAAAGAAGAAGTCCTATGCGATTTGTGAGACTGAGCTCAGAAAGTCTTTAGCCAAAGCAAATGTGAATACTAAAAAAGAATTTTCATGGGATTCACAAATAAATTCGAGTCGAGCCAATCTAGCATATGACTGATGATGGGGTCTAACAAGTTCTCCATGATGTTTGTCAAGTCGAAACTCACAATAAAAGGATTGAATCACACGATAACTGTACTTAGAGGTTCAAATTTTTATTCAACTAGATTGTCACTACATACTGTTAGGTATAACTAGTGGATTATGGGACTCATTGAGCGTCATCTTGATGATCGATGACCCTCAAAAGGCAGAGTCAGAATTGTTCCTACCCATCGAAAGGAGTTTCGATGATATTATGATGGAGATCATAATATATCTCACTACCAGATAGAATAAAACTTATGGAGTCATACATTAAGGGATTGAATTTTAAATTATCCAATTGAACTTATGAAGTTCTAATTAGATTAAGATTTATTGAAATCCTATTGAGTTTAAGAAAATCATGCTAGCGCATAGTTAAATCTAATTCTTCTGTGGACTTGAATTTCTTATTAGATAAAGATTGGATCAAGTCCATAGCCTTGAACCTAATCTAAATTTTTTTGATTTGGATTTAGCTGGGCATCTATTTGAGGGCCCAAAAGGATTGGATCAAGCCAATTAGTTGACAAACAAATCTTCTTATCTTCTCCCTTGATTTTTCTTTTGTGACAAGGATTAATTAGAAAGAAAAAGAAGGTGCATGCCTCCCTTTTTGGAGAGACCAAGGGCCCATACCTTGAAGTGGGTGGATGAAAGAAGGAGGATCTCACCTCTCTTTTGTTTAAGTGTAAAAGGAGAGAGAGAGGGGTCATGCCACCTCTCTTGAGCACTTAAAATCCTAAGGGGGCACCAAGAGTTGGCGCCCCAACTACCTGGCTTATAAATCAAGTGGCGCACCTCATCTTGCCTTATAAGATGAGGGTGCCACATCCACTTGACATTTGAGGCAAGGGTCTTTTCCATTGGGTCTGATTTTTTTAGAAAGAAAATCAGATTATAAGGCAAGTGACCTTATGAAATAAGGACTAACCTTTTTAGCCTGATTGGATAATGATTTGGAATCAAGAAAATACCTATTTAAGGAGACAGTCTCCTAGGATTTTAGGAAATTGAATTTTTGAGATATCAAACATCTCTCTCCTTCTCCATGCCATCTCTCCTTCTTCCTCTCTTTCCAACACCCAGGAGTTGGGCATCCCATCTTCTCACATACCCTAGTTGAAGAGGGTGATTGCCTTTACATCAAGATCGAGGAGAAAGGCTACTGTTCAAGTGTTGAGTTTGCGGTCAAAGATCAAAAGTTGATCAAAGATTCAAAAGACTGACATCCTACTTGAAAAAGAAGGATCTACAATAAGAAAAAAGGTTCAAAGTTGATTCTGGTGGATGCCTATGGAGATCAGACACATGTGCAGCTCAAGAACCTTCAGATCTAAGATCATCAATTGCGGTGTATTTCAACCCGTGCAAGGTATTGAGATCCGATCTCAATTTTAATTTTTAATTTTTAGATTATATGTATGTCTTAGATCTAGGACTCGGGTAGATATAGATTAGATATATAGCATGTGGGGTTAAAAGGTTTAACCTAGATTTGTTTCCACTGTTGTTTCAAAATATTTTGAAATCTATGCATGCTAGTCTATCCGATTTTTTAACACTGAAGGTATGTCTGATTTGCTCATTATAGAAGCTAATCTTACGATTTTCTCTTCTTTCAGTTGAATTTTAGATTCTGATTCTGGTGCTCACTTGTGTACTTCTACACAAGATCTAGAGGAGTTAGAGGGTAGAGGAAAGGTGCAGTCACTCTTCGAGTCGGCAATGGGGCAAGAGTTACTACTGTGGCCGTGGGTACTTTGTTGGAATTTGGGGTTTGGTGCATGTATATGTGTTTCAAAAATTTTATTTTCTAAACATTACAGTGAAGAACAAGATCAAAACACTTTTAATCTGAATTATGCATGCATGAAAATGTGAAACCACATAGATCTATGTCATATGCTGAAATTAATATATACTGAAATTCAGATTGTGATCAAATCACATACCTATTTTATAATCTTTTTCTTCAAATCTGGATCTAGAAAAGAAGAGATTATCTCTTAGCTATATAAGTATCCGATCTCTATGAGTATCCACTTAGGATCAGCCTGGAACAGTCCTATTTAATCTAAATTTTTTTCTCCAAAAATTCAGCCTGCTGAATCTGAATGAAGCCTGGATCGCGATTAACGCTTGATCTCTTTTTTTTATCTTCTTCTTCTTCTCTTCTCTAGAGTTTCTTCTCTTGCTATATGCTACTATCAAATATTAGAAACTAGCAAGGAAGAGGCACTGTGATAGCCCAGCCAGCCCAAACAAACAAAAAAAAATGATGAAGACTCCTGCAGGGAGTCTTCTTCTCCCGACCGGCTCCTAATCAGAGTCGGAAACCTCACCAGAGAGGAGTCAAACTCCTCTCCTTCGATTCTATTTAAAGGGGAGACCCTTCTCCCTTCTTCCTACCAAAGAATCCTGGGGCAAAACGGCGACAATCGTCGAAAATTTCTCACGGAGACCCGTCCCTGTGCCGTCCAATTTCTCACCGGAAAAGCCTCACCGACATCGGAGGTAAGCTTCCTCCCCTTCCTCTCTCCTCCCCCTTTCTTTCCGTGCTGATGTGCACGCTCGTCGATGACCGAAGTCATCGGATTTTATTGTGGAAGAATCTTTCTTTTTGCCATTTTTTCATCGCCGGTGGTCACCGCCGACCACCGGTTTGGCCTCCTCTTGCCGTCGGATCGTCTTCCCTCCTACCGACGGCTGCCCCACGCCGGCTGCATCGCCAGCCAGCCATCGAGGGGACCTCAAGGTCCCCTGTTTCAGCCCAAAAGAAACCCACGGGAAAGAAGAAAAGATGAAGAAGAAGAAGAAGGAAAAGAAAAAGAAAAAGAAAAGAAGAAGGAAAAGAAAAGAAAAAGAAAAGAAAAAGGAAAAGGAAAAGGAAAAAAAAAGAAAGAAGAAAAATAATATAATAATAATATAATAATATAATAAATAGGATTTTCTCTCCTCTCTCTTCCGTGAAAAAAAAAAGAAAAAAAAAGGGGAAAGAAAAGAAGAAGAAAAAAATAAAAATAAATTAATAAATAATGATATAAATAATAAAATATGAGAAAGAGAGTTTCTCTCTCTTCCCTCTCTCTCTTCAGCTTGAATTAGTATTTTCTCTCTCTAGAATTGGACTTTCTCTCTCTACTTTCTCTCTCTAGAATCCTTCCTCTAGATTATTTCTCTCCTAAGATTTTTAGAATTTTAAGAAGAATGATGATGAATTTAAATAATCCTCAAGATGGATTTTTGATCTGTGATCGTCGGACGGTACACCGACATCCACTTTGATCAGATCAGATATTTTAAAGATTTTAATTTTTATAATTTTATTAAATTATCCACATGATAATCTTAGCATGATTTGATCTGATCGATCAGGATTTGTTGAATCATATTGTCTGAAGAATTCAAGATGAGTTTTCTCTCTCTAGATTTTTCTCTCTCTAAAATTTTCTCTCTCTAAAATATTCTCTCTCTTGATTGATTCTCTCTCTAAAAAGGTTAGTGAATGAAGAAATTTCTTTTAATAGTCCTGATCTGATTCTAATGAAGAATCTTGATCCATGATTGTCAGACAGCGTATTGGCACCCACCTTAATCAGACCATGAATCTTTAGATTTGATGATCCATGATTTCGATCTAACCATGACTTGATTTGATCATGTTGATTTCACCACTCAAGATATTGGACCAATCATAATGTTGGATTGTGTCACCTGATCAATTCGAATTATACCTTATAAATTCTCTCTCCTCTAATTTTCTCTCTCCACTTGATTTTTATGAAATCAATGAAGAAATCTCGATCCTATCACTTCGAATCCGACTTGATCTGATAGTCAAATTTTGGATCATTTAGGTCCTTATTAGATTTTGATTAGATGAAATTAGATGATCGGATCCAATCTAAACCGTTGAAATATGGTATTCGTATTCTTTCTAATTATTGAAATTGATTCTGTATAAGATTGTGGATGTTTGATCATGGGATATCGCGATATGATCTATGAATAGAATTTTTAGAAGAAAAATTATAGAATTATGTGGATTTATTGGAATACTTCGAGATAAGTAATGTTTTATTTTTTTTTAGATTTATCGATAAATTATAATATATTTTTCTGACATGATTTGTAAAAGATGCATGAATTGAATGAATGGTATTTTGTTATGAAAATATCTTATTTAAAATATTATGATGAAACATGATTGAACATATTGATTTCATGATGCATTATATTGATTGATTTCGATACTACATGATTATATATTTTATTATCGAAATTAGAATATGAAATATGATTTATGAAGAATTATGATATAAGAAACATTATGAATTGACAACCTGACTATGTAAAGGACCCCGCCAATAGGGGTATATACGTTGGCAATTGATTGTCCTGAGGGTTTATGTCGCCAGTGAGACCAGCGACATGTCGCCAGAGAGACCAGTGACAAACCACCAACGAGACCAGCGGTTCCAAAGGACATGGCTGCCAGATGATTCGCAACTTACCGCAAGCAGATATGCGGTATTATGATCCTGCCACAGAAAAAATATGATCATAGCCCATGGTTAACGAAAAGAATTGAAGAACAAAAGAAATTGAAATCTCGAAAGAAACTTGAATTTTCGAAAAAGAAATGAATTTGACATGAATTATATTGCATAATTGAAATTGATTTCGAATTGATGAACTCTATATGCTTATTTTCTATAAATAATTATTTACTTAAATGCCTGATGAAATCTGTTGAGAAGTGATCATTGCTTACTGGGCTGTCTAGTTCATTACCTCTTATTTTACTATTTTTATAGATATTGAGGAATTAAGATGATACAAGATATAAATGGAAGAGTGATCAGAAGTAGAATCTCTATACTTTTATTTTCGGTTGAAAGTCTTATTGAATTTGATGTAAGGACTATGAATCATTGTTGAATTTATTGAGTCATTAAAGAAGAAATTTAGATCGTTATATTTTGGATTTAAATTACTGACTAATTATTCTACTGTTGTTTTAAGATAGCATGATAAGATGCCTTGCATGCTTATGGGAAGAGTTTTCTATAAGTATGCGGTGGTTGCCATGACCCTCGATTCACAATCTCAGGTCGGGGGTGTGACAATTATAGTGGTATCAGAGCATAAGTGGATAAATTATAAAACATAGAATCAGATACTGAATGGGTATTAGTGGATAGACACCAGGGATATTATAGTGTAGATCTTTGATAATTGTAGTGGGAAAAATATTTATAAATTTTGATTAAACATTGAGATTATGTATGAAAGGATCACAAGAGATTATGACATATGGAGTTTGAAATATGATGGATGATCTATTGATCATTATATGTGTTGGTGCAAAAATCCGCCTGCGTCGGAGAAGCTGGAGTCGAGGGAGTCACGGTCGCCGCCGGGACCTGCAAAAGAAGTCTAAATCGGAGGTGGGGTTGCTCCGATAAGACCCTCCGATGCTCAAGTCAGTTCTCTGCCTTAACAAGAATGGAGTGCTCGAACGGAAATTTTAGTAGAGTTTTTAGGTAAGAAAATGAGAGCCTAGAGAATAACATATCTGGGGTCCCCCTTTTATAGGTGGAGGGGGCAACAGACTGATAGCGATGTTTGTAACCGTCTGGCAGTGGGCTGCCTGGGGTCAGGAGGAGTTTGTTGCGAAGAGTAGTGGAGTAGAATCGTGGCTATCACCGGGACATGCCACGTGGAGTCTGTTGTGGGGAGTGGAGCGGCGTCCGTTGTTGCGACTTGCCAGAGGATGGAGGATCCGCGCGGTATCCGTCGCAGGAAGTGGAGCAGGATCATGGCCATTATTGTGGTCTGCCAGGGAGTGATGGAGCCGTGTGGAGTCTGTCGCAGGAAGTGGAGCAGAGTCGTGGCCGTTACTGCGGCCTGTCAGGGAGTGATGGAGCCGCGCGGAGTCCATCGCAGGAAGGGGAGCAGAGTCGTGGCCGTTACTGCGGCCTGCCAGGGAGTGATGGAGCCGTGCGAAATCCGTCGCAGGAAGTGGAGCAGAGTCGTGACCGTTACTGCGGCCTGCCAGGGAGTCCAGGCCCGTCGGCCGAAATTTGGTTGGAGTCCGATCTCCGTAGAAGCCCGGACGGGGATCATTTGTCGAGGAGTCTTGGCCAAGGCCGCTTGTGGTAGGAACTTGAAGTAGTTCATTTGCAACGGTAACTCGGAGTGGGTCGCTTGCAACAGGAGCTCGAAGTCCGACTCCCGTAGGAGTCCGAACGAAGTCTTCCTGCAGTCGAAGTCGGGGATGAAGTCCGGCTCCCGTAGGAGTCTGGACGAAGTCTACCTGCAATTGAAGTCGGGGGGCGAAGTTTGGCTCTCGTAGGAGTCCGGACGAAGCCTACCTGTGATTGAAGTCATGGGCGGAGTCCGGCTCCCGTAGGAGTCCGGACGAAGTCTACCTGTGATTGAAGTCATGGGCAGAGTCCGGCTCCCGTAGGAGTCCGGACGAGGTCTGCCTGCAGACGAAGTCGGGGATGAGGTCCGGCTCCCGTAGGAGTCCGGACGAGGCCTTTTTGCAGCCGGAGTTGGGGACGAGGTCCGGCTCCCATAGGAGTCTGGGTGTAGTCTACCTACAATAGGAGTTGGGGGCGAAGTCTGACTCCCGTAGGAGTCCGGACGAAGTCTATCTGTAATTGAAGTCGTGGGCGGAGTTCGGCTCCCGTAGGAGTCCGGACGAAGTCTACCTGTGATTGAAGTTGTGGGCAGAGTCCGGCTCCCATAGGAGTCCGGACGAGGTCTACCTGCAGCCGGAGTCGGGGATGAGGTCCGGCTCCCGTAGGAGTCCGGACGAGGCCTTCCTGCAGCCGGAGTTGGGGATGAGGTCCGGCTCCCGTAGGAGTCCGGATGTAGTCTACCTGCAATAGGAGTTAAGGGCGAAGTCCAGCTCCCATAGGAGTCCGGACGAAGTCTACCTGTAATTGAAGTCGTGGGCGGAGTCCGGCTCCCGGAGGAGTCCGGATGAAGTCTGCCTACAGCTGGGGTCGGGGATGAGGTCCGGCTCCCGTAGGAGTCCGGGCGAAGTCTTCCTGCAGTCGGAGTTGGGGACGAGGTCCGGCTCCCGTAGGAGTCCGGGCATAGTCTAGAAGATGGTCGATCATCGTGGAAATTTGGGTGGAGTCTGTCCGTCGCAAAGAATCCGGTCGATGCTGGTGGGGGCTTATCCGTCAGCAAAACTTGGGAGTGTTGCGGTGGCTCGGCCGCCTGGGAGGTTTGAAGAGACGTCGTCGGAGGTCGAAAGTCGGTTGGATCCCTGGAGGGTCACTCTTGTCACGAACTTCGGTTGGGGGGTATTTTATACCCAACACCAGTCCCCCTACTTCTGAGTTTGAATTTCGAGTGAAGGAAGTACCAAGAAATTTTCATAGCCGAAGTGTCCCCTTGAATCCTGTGCACGATTGCCCCCAGATATTTTGGCATTAAATGCGCGCGTGCTGGAGTGGCACTTTTAGCTGCCTGCCGTGGTGAGTGGGACACGTGGCGAGCGTGGGTCGGCCTAGGGATATCCGCAATCATTATAGCGTCGGATCCTAGGGTCTATTTAAACCCGTCTTTTCGCCTTTAGAGGCCTCATCCCACCTGAAAGTTCCGTTGGTGTCTGCCTTCTCTCCGAAAGCTCTGACCCCCTTTAGCGTCTGCCTTGGCCCCAAGCATTCTTCGAGTCATCCTGTCCTCGCCCCTCTGCATCCTTCAGAGTGATCTAGGTTAGTCCCAGAACCTTCATTTTTCTTCTTGCCATTTAGGGGCCTTTTCTCCTCCATTTTTCTTCTGTCGCATTCCTCTGGTTTGGTCTTCCGCAACCCCTCGCCCCTTGTCCCACCTGATTTCTCCGGGATCTTTAGGGTCTTCATTTGAAATATCTTCCGGCACCTCCACCTCTAGTGGTTCCAGGAGTTCATCCGCGTCAGCCCCCCAGGACCCCCACACTGTAGACGAACCCACATCTGGGGCTGGGCCTCACCCGATTTTTGCGCCGGGTGCCATTCCCTGTTCTCTGACTCCGGATGAACTCCTATTGATAAGGGTTCAGTGTGGAATTCCTCCGGAGTACGATCTGGAGCTCTCCGATCCCGCCGACCGGGCTAGCACCCCTCCGCCTGGCCGCTTCTGCCTATATCAGGAGGCCTTCCATGCCGGACTCCGGCCTCCGCTTCCGCCTTTCGTTGTCGCCCTCTTCCATTTTTTAGATATTTCTTTAGCTTCAGTAGCGCCGAATTCCTTTAGATTTTTGATAGGGTTCCTCTCCCTTTGCCATGTAGTCGAAGTTCAGCCATCTCTTTCTTTGTTTAGGCACTTCTACACCTTCAAGCGTCACCCTTCGGTAAAGGACTGGTGGTATTTTTCCTCCAGTTTGGCAAGAAGGGGTTGCTGAAAGGTGCTCCCTGACGAGGGTCGAAGCCGAAAGTTTGAGGTCGGAGGAAGCTGGGTCCCCTTAGGGCTCTTTTCATCCTTTGTTCCTCTAAGTGTCTTCTTTTGTCGCTTGTCTGTTTGTTGTCGTCGTTGTCGCTGTCGTTGTTTTTGTTGTTTTTTCTTCTTCGGGCTTCCAGGCTCTGTAACGCATGTTTTGCTAATGAAATGAAAAGATCTTTGCTATCTTACCCGTATGTCGTGTTGAACTGTCGTGTGCCAGACTTCCTTCATTTTTGTCCCGCGTGATATCGATGTTGTTCGAGGATTCCTTGTTCATCTATGCATTAGGTCGTCATTGCCGAGTTTCTGGTTTGGCATCGATGCCGCTTGGAGGTTCTTGGTTATCGTCGTGTCGGTTTGCCTTTCGTTTGCGACCATAGATCTTACTTTCTCTTCCTCCCTCTTCATAGAGATGAGGTCCTTTGTGCTTTTAATGTAGTTCGGCCTCCATTTTTCGTTGGGGTAGGGGGTCGTGGTGGCATAGAGGGGTTGTTGCGAAAGTTTTTTTTTTCTTGTCGGGTCTCGAACGGCCGGACCTTAGTCGACATCGCGATGAGGTTCTTCCCCTATTTCTGATGTGGTCGGTTTCAGCTCAGGTTAGGACGAGGTTCTCCTTCTGTTCCTAACGGGGCTGTGGGGGCACATGTGGGCGCTGTATGGCCTCTCCTCCCACCCGATCTGAGTGTAACCGGACCTTCGACTTTGCTCATGTTAGAGCGAGGTTCTCCTCCTGCCCCTAACATGGCTGTGGGGGCACATGTGGGCGTTGCAGGGCCTCTCCCCCCATCCGGTCATAGGAGAACCGGGCCTTCGGCTTTGCTCATGTTAGGGCGAGGTTCTCCTCCTGTCCCTAACATGGCTGTGGAGGCGCATGTGGGCGCTGTTTGGCCTCTCTCCCCATCCGATCTAAGAGGAACCGGGCCTTCGACTTTGCTCATGTTAGGGTGAGGTTTTCCTCCTGTCCCTAACATGGCTGTGGGGGCACATGTGGGCGTTGCAGGGCCTCTCCCCCCATCCGGTCTAAGGAGAACCGGACCTTCGACTTTGCTCATGTTAGGGCGAGCTTCTCCTCCTGTCCCTAACATGACTGTGGGGGCGCATATGGGCGTTGTTTGGCCTCTCCCCCCATCCGATCTAAGGGTAACCGGGCCTTCGACTCTGCCCACATTAGGGGTTATTTTTGTTGCCCGAAGGGGTCGTCCCCTGTCGTTACAAGTTCGTGCCAAAAAGGAAAAGATGTGTAGATCTGAAAGGAATCTTGATTTAAAATAGAATCGTTTGTTATACATTTACAAGTTTTCAAATCCTAGCGCTGTGGAAGGTCTGCTCCCTGTCGAGGTCCTCCAGAGATGGAGTTGATGATCCCGATTGGAGGCCGACCTCTGGGTTGCTCTTCCCTCTTTGGCGGCTCAGGCTGCGGCAGGGCCCTTGGCCGATCTTCTCTACCCTCAGGCCGACATCGAATGAATCTGTCGAGCCGACCTCATCGGATGAGCTCCTCGATCTTGTCTCGGAGCTGGATGCATTCCTCCGTGTCGTGGCCGTGGTCACGATGGTAGAGGCAGAACTTGTTAGGATTGTGCTTCCTGGGGTGCGTGCGCATCCTCTCTGGCCTAGGGAGCTGCTCTCTGACCTCCATCAGCACTTGAGTTTTCGACGTGTTGAGGGGGGCATAGTTGCAAAATCTTCCTGGGGGAGAACCCCGCCGAGCCCGACGATCCGGGCTTCTCTGCCTGCGTACCCGAGGAGGAGTCTGGACACGCTTGTGCCCGGGAGGAATTTGAGAACGTGGCCGAGCTTCTCTCAGCCCTTTTTCGACTGCGGGCTTACTCGAGTCTCCCGCCTGCCACTCTCTCGCGGTCTCCTCGTCCTTCATTTTAAAGGCTTCTTCTGCTCGGGCGTACCCTTCGGCCCGAGCCAACAGATCAGCAATATTCCTGGGGTACTTCTTCTCCAGGGAGAACAAAAGGTCATTCTTCTGAAGGCCGCCCTTCAGAGTGGCCATCGCTACCGACTGGTCCAAGTTCCGGATCTCCAGCACGGCGATATTGAAACAGTTGATGTAGGCCCGAATGGACTCCCCCTCCCTCTGCTTGATATTGATGAGGGACTCCGAGCCCTTCCGGGGATGCCGGCTGCTGACAAAATGGGCCACAAATTGGTGGCTCATCTGATCAAAGGAAAAGATGGTACCCGGCTTCAGCGTCGAGTACCAGTTTCTCGCCACTCCCTTCAAGGTGGATGGGAAGGCTCGGCATAGAATGGCGTCGGGCACGCCATGAAGTAGCATCATTGTCCGGAAGGCCTCCAGGTGGTCAACCAGGTCCGAAGTCCCGTCGTAGCTTTCGAATTGAGGGAGTTTGAAGTTCGGCGGGATCGGTTTTTACATGATCATTTGAGAAAAGGGAGGGTCAGTACAAATGTCCTCACCATAAGCAGGGAGAGCGTGGCGGAGCTCTTCGATCTGCCTGTTCATCTCCTGGAGCCTCCGATCCAGAAAATCCTCTCGACTTCGGGTCTCGAGGGTCTTCTGGCAGAATGGAGGTAGAGATCTTCCAGGGGTGGAATCGTGGTCTGATTGAGGGCTCTCCACCCTTGGATTCATCTTTCTGGGAAAGACGGGGCGGCTGGCCCCAGTGGCCTGTCCCACCGTCAGATTTTGGGGTTCCGGTGATGCTCTTTCCAGTCGCACTGATACTTGCGGCTGCTGCTGCTGTTGCATGGCCTGCACAGCTTCAGTGAGGCCTCTGACCTGCTGCACCAGTAGGTCCATTTGCTCCGCACCAACCACCGTTGCCAGAGGAGGAGGAGGAGGCTGAAAAACTGGAGGTGAGGCCGGAGCCTAAGATCTGGCCACGGAGGTCGTGGATCGTCGCGTGGATGCTTTGCGGGGAAGCATCGGGCAAAGACCTAGTGGGGGAAAGAGGAGTGAATGTCGAAAAAGATGACCGGAGGTGGTCCCGTTGAGCACTCCTTTAAGAACAAGGGTACTGCGAACACACAGCCCTTCCTCTAGCACCAATCCTGTTGGTGCAAAAATTCACCTGCGTCGGAGAAGCTGGAGTCGAGGGAGTCGCGGTCGCCGCCGGGACCTGCAAAAGAAGTCTAAACCGAAGGTGGGGTTGCTCCGGCAAGACCCTTCAACGCTCAAGTCAGTTCTCTGCCTCAACAAGAATGAAGTGCTCGAACGAAAATTTTAGCATAGTTTTTAGGTAAGAAAATGAGAGCTTAGAGAATAACATATCTGGGGTCCTCCTTTTATAGGTGGAGGGGGCAACAGACTGATAGCGATGTTTGTAACCATCTTACAGTGGGCTGCCCGGGGTCAGGAGGAGTTTGTTGCGAAGAGTAGTGGAGAGAATCGTGGCTATCATCGGGACATGCCACGTGGAGTCTGTTGCGGGGAGTGGAGCGGCGTCCGTTGTCGCGACTTGCCAGAGGATGGAGGATCCGTGCGGTATCCGTCGCAGGAAGTGGAGCAAGATTGTGGCCATTATTGTGGTCTGCCAGGGAGTGATGGAGCCGCACGGAGTCCGTCGCAGGAAGTGGAGCAGAGTCATGGCCGTTACTGCGGCCTGCTAGGGAGTGATGGAGCCGTGCGGAGTCCGTCGCAGGAAGGGGAGCAAAGTCGTGGCCATTACTGCGGCCTGCCAGGGAGTGATGGAGCCGTGTGGAATCTGTCGTAGGAAGTGGAGCAAAGTCGTGACCGTTACTGCGGCCTGCCAGGGAGTCCAGGCCCGTCGGTCAAAATTCGATTGGAGTCCGATCTCCGTAGAAGCCCAGATGGGGATCATTTGTCGAGGAGTCTCGGCCAAGGCCACTCATGGTAGGAACTTGAAGTAGTTCATTTGCAGCGGTAAGTCGGAGTGGTCGCTTGCAACAGGAGCTCGAAGTCCGACTCCCGTAGGAGTCCGGATGAAGTCTTCCTGCAGTCAAAGTCGGGGATGAAGTCTGGCTCCCGTAGGAGTCTGGACGAAGTCTACCTGCAATTGAAGTCGGGAGGCAAAGTCCGGCTCCCGTAGGAGTCCGGACGAAGCCTACCTGTGATTGAAGTCGTGGGCGGAGTCCGACTCCCGTAGGAGTCCGGATGAAGTCTACTTGTGATTGAAGTCGTGGGTGGAGTCTGACTCCCATAGGAGTCCGGACGAGGTCTGCCTGCAGCCGGAGTCGGAGACGAGGTCCTGCTCCCGTAGGAGTCCGTATGAGACCTTCCTGCAGCCAGAGTTGGGGATGAGGTCCGGCTCCCGTAGGAGTCCGGGCGTAGTCTACCTGCAATAGGAGTTGGGGGCGAAGTCCGGCTCCCGTAGGAGTCCGGACTAAGTCTTCCTGTAATTGAAGTCGTGGGCAGAGTCTGGCTCTCGTAGGAGTCTGAACGAAATCTACCTGTGATTGAAGTCGTGGGCGGAGTCCGGCTCCCGTAGGAGTCCGGACGAGGTCTGCCTGCAGCCGGAGTCAAGGACGAGGTCTGGCTCCCGTAGGAGTCCGGACGAGGCCTTCCTGCAGCCGGAGTTGGAGACGAGGTCCGGCTCCCGTAGGAGTCCGGGGGTAGTCTACCTGCAATAGGAGTTGGGGGCGAAGTCCGGCTCCTGTAGGAGTCCGGACGAAGTCTACCTGTAATTGAAGTCATGGGTGGAGTCCGGCTCCCGGAGGAGTTTGGATGAAGTCTGCCTGCAGCCGGGGTTGGGGATGAGGTCCGGCTCCCGTAGGAGTCTGGGCGAAATTTTCCTGCAGCTAGAGTTGGGGATGAGGTCCGACTCCTGTAGGAGTCCAGGCGAAGTCTTCCTGCAATCAGAGTTGGGGATGAGGTCCGGCTCCCATAGGTGTCCGGGCGTAGTACAGAAGATGGTCGATCATCATGGAAATTTGGGTGAAGTCCGTCCATCGCGAAGAATCCGATCGACGCTGGTGGGGGCTTATCCGTCAGCAAAACTTGGGAGTGTTGTGGAGGCTCGACTGTCTGGGAGGTTTGAAGAGACGTCGGCGGAGGTCGAAAGTCGGTTGGATCCCCGAAGGATCACTCCTTTCACAAACTTCGGCTGGGGGGTATTTTATACCCAACAATATGATTAGTTAGATTCTGATTGAAAGTAATTACAAAAAGATTGACATAAAATTTTATTGTACATTGTGGTTATTAATTTGATCATTGGTTATTCAAAGTGAATCGTAAGTTCAAATTCGATGTGAGGATAATATTATGATATTACTTCTAGTTGAGAAGTTGACTATTATTGGCAAGATAAAGATTTAATAATAAAATATTATTCCATGATGGACTAAGAAAAGTTTTTTATGATGCTTGATTGGAATATTTATCAAAATTAGATTTGGTATGTGGATTATATATAAAGTGGCATATTAGGATGAATGCATATTTGAGGATATTACAAAGAAACTTATTGATGAAAATCGATTATGAGGTTGTAGAATATTTATCGTACTGGAATCTTTAATCATTATCCTTAGATCTAAATAATGGGTCTTATTATGTCTCTTGGAGACTACATGATGTGCATGAAATTTCAATTTAAAGATTTCGTATCTAAGTTGATCAAGAGATTTTCTGATATTATTGTTGAGGTTGTTAATAAAAAATTGATATCTTTAGATTAAGACAAAAGATCTGATTTATATTTATCTCAGATTAAGAGATCCATGTGAATTTATAATTTAAAAATTTTGGATTTAGGAATTGATATGGAGTTCCTTTGCTTTTGTTAACGAGGTCCCTAATTGAATTTACTATTAAATGGAGATTTAATTTTTTTGAAGCTTGTATGATTATTATGAAAGGATATTTGATAGATATTGAAGATCCTGATGATAGAAATTTTAGAAAAAAAAAATAATGATTTGAAATTCTTATATATTCTAATTATGTCCAAATTTGGTGGAGCATCGAAGGATTTTTTTTTATTGATTTGACTTATAAGGATTTTTGGTTTGAAAATTTTCGAATTGAGTTGATATGAGAATTAAGATTTGATTCATATTGATTATGGTAAATCTATATGATGGTTTAAATATGATATTGGACTCAAGGGTTAATCAAGATTATTGTACACCAGTAAAAGTATGAATGAGAATTGAAAGTTAATCTTTGACTTCAATTGAAATTTAAAATTTTAGATCCTTTCTATTGATAAGATAAAGAAATAATTTGATCAAATTTTTTTTGGTGAAGCTAAGAAATTTTGATTGTTAGATCAGAGTGCGCAGCGGAAGCATGGTAATCTGGATTACTTTGAGTAAGTCAGGAATGTTGACCCTTTGAGTTAAAGAATTATGATAGATGATATGGTTTGATACAAGAAATTTATTGATATTAGAAAGAATAATATTTAAAAATTTTAAATTATTTTAGATATCCTAATGAGATTTTTAAAAGTGATGCTTCCACCTACTATGCTACAAAAATAATTAGCATCCTAATTCTAGGATGAGTGGACCTTTGATTTTTGATTTTTGAATTAGAATATTTAGAGATAAATTTTTTCTATCCTAGAATTGAATTTTATAATTCTCTATTTATTAGAAAAAAATTTGAGATCGTTTATCGAATGATGATTTTGATCTTAGATTATTATACTCAAATATTTAGCTTCAGGGTATAATAAAATTTGAAGTTTGAACTCTTTTGATTATTATTATGACTGAATGAAAAAGATTAAGGTTATCTATTGATATTGACGATTATTCTACAAAAGATAGATTGGAGTTATTTATAATTTAATGAATCGATTGATTAAGAGTTATTAATGTTTAGATAAAGAAAATTGATATACTTACTTCGAATGGAGATATTGATTTTAATTTTAAGAAAAATATAGTTTTGATTTAGATCAATTTTTGAGTTATTGATTTTTATTATGGAATGACTTAATGATAAAATTTGCTTCAAGAATTATAATATTTAAAAGTTTGAGGGTTTGAGTAAGAAAATTTTGATGACTAGAAAATAGTGATATTGATTCAATCAACAATGGTGATACTGATCTTTATGAAATAACTTAATGATGAAGTTGTATCGAAAATTAAAATATCCAAAGTTCGAGAATGAGATGATAAATCTTCAACCTTTGAAAGTACGAATAAGAGAAAATATTTTTGAATTTTGATTGATTGGGATGTCATCATATGATTCATAGAAGTATGTTTTCCTATCTTATGATGGGTAGAAATTAAGAGTGGTTAATATTTTAAAATAAATAAATAAATAAATGAATGATGATGAATGAAGTTCTTATGCAAGAATAGAGACATTGACCTTTTTCTATTCACAAGAGATAGATTTGATTTTAATTTGAGTCATGAGATATTGAACATTAATTTTTACAGAAAATGAGATCATAATTTCAAAATCTTGAAATATTAAAAATCTTTGAGATGTTGATCTTGATGAATAAGAAAATGAATGGTTCCATTTTAGATCGACATTAATGTATTGATTTTTTTTCCTTATGAAATGATTTAAGAATGAAGTTGTATTAAGAATTAAAATTTTGAAATATTTGAGGATGAGATTCAAGTAAGAAAATATGAAGACTCAAGCAAAAAAAAAAATTCGAAGATGAAATTTCTTTTAGAGGGGAAGAATGTGATAGCCCAACCAGCCCAAACAAACAAAAAAAAATGATGAAGACTCCCGCAGGGAGTCTTCTTCTCCTGACCGGCTCCTAATCGGAGTCAAAAACCTCATCGGAGAGGAGTCAAACTCCTCTCCTTTGGTTCTATTTAAAGGGGAGACCCTTCTCCCTTCTTCCTACCAAAGAATCCCGGGGCAAAACGGCGACAATCGCCGAAAATTCTTCACGGAGACCCGTCCCTATGCCGTCCAATTTCTCGTCGGAAAAGCCTCGCTGGCATCGGAGGTAAGCTTCCTCCCCTTCCTCTCTCCTCCCCCTTCCTTCCCGTGCCGATGTGCATGCTCGCCGGCGACCGAAGTCATCGGATTTTGTTGCGGAAGAATCTTCTTTTTTGTCATTTTTCCATCGTCGGTGGTCACCGCCGACCACCGGTTTGGCCTCCTCTTGCCGCCGGATCATCTCCCCTCCTGCCGACAGCCGCCCCACGCCGGCTGCGCCACCGGCCAGCCAACGAGGGGACCTCAAGGTCCCTGTTTCAGCCCAAAAGAAACCCACGGGAAAGAAGAAAAGAAGAAGAAGAAGAAGAAGGAAAAGAAAAAGAAAAAGAAAAGAAGAAGAAAAGAAAAGAAAAGAAAAGAAAAAGAAGAAAAAGAAAGAAAAAGGAAAAGGAAAAGGAAAAAAAAAAGAAAGAAGAAAAATAAAATAATAATAATATAATAATATAATAAATAGGATTTTCTCTCCTCTCTCTTCCGTGAAAAAAAAAAAGAAAAAAAAAGGGGAAAGAAAAGAAGAAGAAAAAAAATAAAAATAAATTAATAAATAATGATATAAATAATAAAATATGAGAAAGAGAGTTTCTCTCTCTTCCCTCTCTCTCTTCAGCTTGAATTAGTATTTTCTCTCTCTAGAATTGGACTTTCTCTCTCTAGAATCCTCCCTCTAGATTATTTCTCTCTCCTAAGATTTTTAAAATTTTGAGAAGAATGATGATGAATTTAAATAATCCTCATGATGGATTTTTGATCTGTGATCGTCGGACGGTACACCGACATCCACTTTGATCAGATCAGGTATTTTTAAGATTTTAATTTTTATAATTTTATTAAATTATCCACATGATAATCTTAGCATGATTTGATCTGATCGATCAAGATTTGTTGAATCATATTGTCTGAAGAATTCAAGATGAGTTTTCTCTCTCTAAAATTTTCTCTCTCTAGAATTTTTTCTCTCTAAAATATTTTCTCTATTGATTGATTCTCTCTCTAAAAAGGTTAGTGAATGAAAAAATTTCTTTTAATAGTCCTGATCTGACTCTAATGAAGAACCCTGATCCATGATTGTCAGACAGCATACCGGTACCCACCTTAATCAGATCATGAATCTTTAGATTTGATGATCCATGATTTCGATCTAACCATGACTTGATTTGATCATGTTGATTTCACCACTCGAGATATTGGACCAATCATAATGTTGGATTGTGTCACCTGATCAATTCAAATTGTACCTTATGAATTCTCTCTCCTCTAATTTTCTCTCTCCACTTGATTTTTATGAAATCGATGAAGAAACCTCGATCCTATCACTTCGAATCCGACTTGATCTGATAGTCAAATTTTGGATTATTTAGGTCCTAATTAGATTTTGATTAGATAAAATTAGATGATCGAATCCAATCTAAACCGTTGAAATATGGTATTCGTATTCTTTCTAATTATTGAAATTGATTCTGTATAGGATTGTGGATATTTGATCATGGGATATTGCGATATGATCTATGAATAAAATTTTTGGAAAAAAATTATAGAATTATGTGGATTTTTTGAAATACATTCGAGGTAAGTAATGTTTTACTTTTTTCTAGATTTATCGATAAATTATAATATATTTTTCTGACATGATTTGTGAAAGATGCATGAATTGAATGAATGGTATTTTATTATGAAAATATCTTATTTGAAATGTTATGATGAAATATGATTGAACATATTGATTTCATGATGTATTATATTGATTGATTTCGATACTACATGATTATATGTTTTATTATCGAAATTAGAATATAAAATATGATTTATGAAGAATTATGATATAAGAAACATTATGAATTGACAACCTGACTATGTAAAGGACCCCGCCAATGGGGGCATATACGTTGGCAATTGATTGTCCTGAGGGTTTATGTCGCCAGTGAGACCAGCGACATGTCGCCAGAGAGACCAGCGATAAACTGCCAGCGAGACCAGCGATTCCAAAGGACATGGCTGCCAGATGATTCGTAGCCTACTGCAAGCAGATACGTGGTATTATGACCCTGCCACAGGAAAAATATGGTCATAGCCCATGGTTAACGAAAAGAATTGAAGAATAAAAGAAATTGAAATCTCGAAAGAAACTTGAATTTTCAAAAAAGAAATGAATTTGACATGAATTATATTGCATAATTGAAATTGATTTCGAATTGATGAACTCTATATGCTTATTTTCTATAAATGATTATTTACTTAAATGCCTGATGAAATCTGTTGAGAAGTGATCATTGCTTACTGGGCTGTCTAGTTCATTACCTCTTATTTTACTATTTTTATAGATGTTGAGGAATTAAGATGATACAAGATATAAATGGAAGAGTGATCAGAAGCAAAATCTCTATACTTTTATTTTCGGTTGAAAGTCTTATTGAATTTGATGTAAGGACTATGAATCATTGTTGAATTTATTGAGTCATTAAAGAAGAAATTTAGATCGTTATATTTTGGATTTAAATTACTGACTAATTATTCTACTGTTGTTTTAAGATAGCATGATAAGATGCCTTGCATGCTTATGGGAAGAGTTTTCTATAAGTATGCGGCGGTTGCCATAACCCTCGATTCACAATCTCGGGTCGGGGGCGTGACAGGCACCCAACAGCCTTTGGGCATGGGACTCCTCGGGATGCATGTCCCAAGAGAAAAAGGGTGTGGGACGCCCAAGGGAAGAGAAAGGGAGAGGAAGAGAGGGTGCGGGACTTCTCTTTTGGCATGTGGGGTTGCTGGTTTGGATTCTCTAGGGACCTTAGGGGAGATCCTTTTAAATAGATATAATGATTGAATCCTATTCAATCACATAATACAAGTCCTACTTACATTGGGTTTCTTATTAACTTAAGTTATCCAACTTACTTTAGGAGACCCTTTCAGTGCCAACAATTGGAGCCCTTACACCCATAATTAGATACCCCAAAACACACCCAAGAGATGCCCCATAACAGAACTAAAAGCCTTCTAATCAATGGACACGTCCAACTTGATCAAATCAAAGTGGTGCCCAAGGATAACTATCAAGAAAATTAATTAGGGACTTGCACTCTTAATTTATATGATCCATAACCTTAGACACCCAACAATTGGAGTCTCTTGAATCTTATGCATGTAGATTACTAGTAGATAATTAAGTTAAAATTATCTTATCAAATAAGTAATCCCAACGAAAAGAAGAATTGGGTCCAACCATGTGCTAGTAGGGTTATCATGAACCCAATGGATTTCTCTAAATCCAATTGACACTTCATAAACTCAATTACTTATTTCAGGCCTAATCTCTTTGTTGTGTGATCCCAAAAGTTTAATTCTATCTGATAGTGAGATATATAAGGATCTCTATCATTGTATCATTGAAACTCTTTTCAATGGATCGGAACAATTCTACTCTAACTTAGCAAGGATTATCGATCTGGAACTATCCTAGTGAGCTCTCACAATCCATCAGTGACACCTTGCAATATGTTGTGGCAACCTAATAAAACTAAAATGAATCTCTAGGTGTAGTTAATATGTGATTCAGTCCCTCTATCATGAGTCCCGACTTGATAGCAGGTCATGGATAAAATATCAAACCTCAACATCAGTCATATGATAGATTCGATTAGCTCAAGTTCAATTGTGACTTCTATAGAAACTCTTTTTCATCAATTACACTATTGTGGCCACAGACTTATGGACTTAGCCTCTCAAATCCTGTAGGTCTACTTCTCTCTATCAAGATCGATAGATCTTATCTTGATGCGCACCCCACTCCTACAGTGGACCAACTGTCACCAACATCCACTACAAGGGCTCATTAAAATCCATGTTTATGTATCAGTCAAACTTCAGCAGCCTCATTATGAGTAGTAGTACCATCTCAAGTCAAAGGATCAATCACACCACTACAGCATCGAGACAATCACTAACGATCGAATAGAAATTCAAGTGATGTCTCATATGGTCATGCTCAGTACTAGTTGTTCTCTAACAACTACTCGCACTCATCGCCTTGTGTCTTTACATAGTAGACCAAAGACTCATCTATCCTAAAAAAAATAATTTATGCATCAGTCTATCCAGATCTGTCACCATCCTCGTGATGATCCTATGATCGGAAGCATTTAGAAGTTAAATACATATCTCTAATTCTCAACACCTTGAGAATATGTATCGAAACTAATTCTATAGATGATTCAAGGACACATCACACTTGAATGAAAAAAAAATTATCCTTTTATTGATCATATCAATATATTAAGTACAAAATTATGTTCTAGAATTATTATAATGTATTAACCATATTGGCTTCTAGAACATACATCGAACAATCTCCCACTTGGGCTAAAACCAATTGGCCACAAATCTAAGTCCCATCTTCTCAAGGTGGACTTCCACTTTCGGTTGGCTCAACTATTTAGTCTACAGGTCTGCCATGTTATTTGCGAAGTCTACTCTTGCACCTCGATATGAGGTAGTTGCGTACACTGCTGCTCTATGTGTTTGGACTTCTGGTGAGACCTTGGGCTCCTTAGCAAGGACTATAGTGCCATTATCTTTACAGTACTATGTCAGGACATGATATTTAGTTCTATAACTAACATTAGAGCTAGAATTCATCTTACACATCTATAGCATATTCAGCCACCACTGATCAAATTTTCAGAATCTTTCTAATATATCAAACAAGAATACATCCTCGACTCATGTTGGTGCAGAATTCCACCGACGTCGAAGAAGCTGGAGTCGAGGGGATCGCATCCACCGTCGGGACCTGCAAGAAAAGTCTAAATCGGAGTTGGGGGTGCTCCGGCAAGACCCTCTGACGCTCAAGTCAGTACTCTGCCTCAACAGAAATGGAGTACTCGAATGAGATTTTAGCAAAGTTTCAAGATAGAGTTTAGAGCTTAGAGAAGAACGTATCTGGGGGTCCCTTTTTATAGACAGAGAGCGTAACTGATTGACAGTGACGTCTGTAACTGCCTGGTAGTGGGTTATTCAGGGCCACGCGGAGTTTGTTACGGAGTGTAGTGGCGTCAGGGGGTCGTTCAAGGCCATATGGAGTTTGTTATGGAGAGTGGAGTGGTGTCCGTTGTCATGACTTGCCAGAGAGTAATGGGGCCACGTGGAATCAGAGAGTAGTGGGGCTGCATGAAATCTGTTATGGAGAGTGGAGTGGGGTAGTGGCCATTGTCGCAATTTGCTAGAGAGTTCGGGCTTGACGGCTGAAGCTCGACTGGGACGTCTGATGGAGCGAAATGGCTCTCTATTTCTGCAATCTAAGAGAAGCTCGGATGTCTTCGAGATTGCTGACGAATCCACTATTGTCGGGTGCCTTGGGCGCTGATTGGGTGCTGATGCTGCAGGCGGAAGTCATCTGCTGTAGAAGCCCGAACGGAGACTTTCTGTTGGAGAAGTCTGGTAAGAGTCCAGTTACTAGAAGAGTTCATCTGAAATTTACCTGATGCGGAAGCTCATCTATAGATTGCCCATCGGAGAGGTTCGATTTCATGAGGAATCTGGTAGAGGGTCGTTCGATAGTGGAGTTTGGATGGCATTGTGGAGGTTCATCCATTGGAGGAGTCTTGAGGACACTGGGGAAGGTCGAACGTTGGAGGAGTCCGGGATTCAATTCTGTCGTAGAAGTTTGGACGGAGTTCGACTCTTATAGAAGGCTGAAAGGAGGTCGCTTATTGTAGAAGCTCGATCAAAGATCAGTTGTCGTGGAAGCTCGGATGGAGATTTCTTATTGTAGAAGCTCGGAGTAGTGACCTGGCTGGTGGAGCCTGTCCCATTGTAGAAGCTCGTCTGTGATCCATCCACTATAGAAGTTCGGCTGGGATCCAGCTATGTAGGAGCTCGGGTGAAGCCCACTTGCAATAGAAGTTTAGAGTAGAGATCTGGCTGGTGGAGCCCGTCCGTTGTCAAAATTCATCTGGGATCCATCCACTATAGGAATTCGACTGGAATCCGATTCTCGTAGGAGCTCAGATGGAATCCGGAAGGCAGTCGACCACCGTAGAAACTTGGATGGAGTCTGGTTATTGTAGAAATCCTGCTGTCAGAGAAGCTCAGACATTGACGAAGTCCGAAAGAAGTTCGGAGTAGAGTCATCCATGATCGGAAGAAGTCTGGAAGAGATTCAGAGAATAGTCGATTACTGTAGAAAATTGACTGATAGTGAAGCTCAAAAAGCATTTGGAGCAGTCTGGTAGATGAATGGAGGAGCTCATTGTCAGAGAAGTTCGGATGGCATTATGGAAGCTCGGACGGTTGAGGGAGTTCAGAAAGATGCCACACAAGATCAAAAGCCAGAAAAGCCCTGGAAGGGTCAGCCTTTTACAAACTTCGGCTGGGGGTATTTTATACCCAACACCAGTCTCCCTACTTTTAAGTTTGGATTTCGAATGAAGGAAGTACAGAGAAATTTTCACAGTCAAAGTTGTCTCCCTCGATTTTCATACTTGATTGTTTCCAGATATTTTGGCGTTTGGTGCACTGGTGCTGGAGCCTTTTCGAATCGAGGTGATTCGAAAAGATTTTTTTGGGATTTCTGCTGGAGCGTTGCTCTAGGTATGGTGAAATAATAGTTTTGTCAGTTGTCGGTCACTTTCAGCTGCCTGCCACGATGAGTGGGCCATGCGGCGGTTATAGATTGGCCAGAGGGGACCTGCAGTCATTATTGCACCAGACACCGTCGCCTATTTAAACCCGCCTCCCTCCTTCAGGAATCTCACTTTGCCTGGGAGTTTCTTCGGTCCCTCCTTCCTGAGAGTTCCATTCTTCCTCAGCATCCTTCTCGGCCTTAGACGTTCTTCAAGTCATCCCCATCTCTTCATCTCTGCATCCTTCAGACCAGCCTAGGTTAGCTCCAGAACTCTCCTTTTTTTGCGGCTCTGTTTCTAAACTGTGTCGATCTTCTTTCGTTGCAAATATGGACCCGGATGCAGCTCGGATGTTAGCCAAGAGTCTCAAGGCCCACAAGAGGAAAGGTGCTGCAACATCTGGGTCAGCGAAGAAGGCGAGGATAGAGGAGACAAATCTGATCATGCTTCGCCTTGATCGCCTAGAGCCTGCGCTTGTGGTATGTCTTTGACTGCGAGTACTTTCCGATCTCGTGGAAGGAGGAAGCAGAAGGGGGACTGGGAGAAGAAGTCAGATACTTAAAGCAATCCTCGATGATGGCTGGAACTGAGAGTTCGAAGTCTGAAGAAGCCGAGCTTCCTTAGAGCTTCTTTAACTTTTATTCTATGTATTCTTTCCTTTTCTTGTCATTTTCTTTTTTGGCCTTTAAAAGCTTTGTAATGTATACTTCACTAATGAAATGAAAAAGAAATTTCCCATTACCTTGTCCATTCTTGCATTAAGTTGTCGTTTATCGAACTTCTTTTATTTTTTGTCTTATTCGATGTAGACATTGTTTGAAGGTTCCTGATCGTCATCGTATTGATTTGCCCCTTTTGTTCATGACCGAAGATCTTTTCGAGGCCACTCAAGTTTGATGTTTCCTCCTAGTGCTTGAGCTTGTGGGCCCAAACTTCTCGTTATCTTGAGGAAGTTGATTTTCTCCTGCCGGTGTTGGGTTCCCTCTTGGAGACTGAGAGTTTTTGACAAGAGTCTCCTTCCTCGTTGAGATGAGGTTCCTTGTATCTTTGATGTAATTTGGTTTTCCCTTATCACTGGTGTGGCTCGTCGCTTTCCCTTTTTCTCTCCCCTCCTTTTTTGTGTTCGAGTGAGGGTTTTTCCTCTGCTCTTAACAGGGTCGTAGGAGTGTAGAGGGGCCGTTGAGGAGGCTTTTCTCCTCATCTGGTCTTGATCGATTGGGTCTTCGTTCGTGTCAGGATGAGATTCTCCTCCTGTTCTCGACACAATCAATTTCAGCTCATGTTAGGATGAGGTTCTCCTCCTGTTCCTAACAGGGCTGTGGGGGCACGTAAGGGCCGTTGCAAGGGCCTCTCCACCCATCCAGTCTCTAAATAACTAGGCCTTCGACTTTGCTCATGTTAGGATGAGGTTCTCCTCTTGTTCCTAACATGGCTATGGGGGCATATAAGGGCCGTTGTAAGGGCCTCTCCTCCCATCCAGTCTTTAAATAATCGGGCCTTCGATTTTGCTTACGTTAGGATGAGGTTCTCCTCCTGTTTCTAACATGGCTGTAGGCGCACATAAGGATCATTGTAAGGGTCTCTCCCTCCATCCGATCTTTAAATAACCGGGCCTTCAACTTTGCTCATGTTAGGATGAGGTTCTCCTCCTGTTCCTAACATGGCTGTGGGGGCACATAAGGGCCGTTGTAAGGACCTCTCCCTCCATCCGATCTTTAAATAACCGGGCCTTCGACTTTGCTTATGTTAGGATGAAGTTCTCCTCCTGTTCTTAACATGACTGTGGGGGCACATAAGGGCCGTTGTAAGGGCCTCTCCCCCTATCCGGTCCTTAAATAATCAGGCCTTCGACTTTGCTCATGTTAGGATGCAGTTCTCCTCCTATTTCTAACATGGCTGTGGGGCCACATAAGGGCCATTGTAAGGGCCTCTCCCCCATCCAATCTCTAAATAATCGGGCCTTCGTTCGTGTCAGGATGAGATTTTTCTCTTGTTCCCGACATGCTTAATTTCGATTGTCTGAAGGAGCTACTCCCTATTGTTATAAGCTCATACCAAAAGAAAAGATATGCGAATATGGAAGAAACTTTTATTTAAGGCAAAGTTATCGGTAGTACATTCGTAGATTTTTTGAATTCCATGATCGCGGAAGGTCTGCTCCTCCGAGCTCTTTCAAATAGTATGTTATGGGCCGAACCACCTCCCTGACTTCATACGGGCCTTCCCAGTTAGGGACGAGATTTCCTTGATTCTAAGGTTGTAAGACAGCGGCTCATCGAAGTACTAAGTCCCTCGCTCTGAAGGCCTTGCTCTTGACCCGGGAGTTGTAGTAGTGGGCCACTTTCTACTTGTAGGCGGCCATCCGAACTTGAGCTATCTCTCGCTTTTCTTCTAATAAGTTGAGGCTGACTTTGAGATCCTGTGAGTTGCGCTGCTCATCGAATGCCGTAACTCGTGCCGATGGGAGTTTAAGTTCGATCGGGATCATGGCTTCTGTTCCGAAGGCTAAGGCAAAGGGGGTCTCCCCTGTGGGCAATCTTTGGGTAGTTTGGTATGCCCACAACACATGATAAAGCTCATCTACCCAAGTTTCCTTTGCTCTTTCAAGTCTCGCTTTAATCCCTTGCAGCAGAGTCCTGTTAGTAACCTCGGCTTCACTGTTTGCTTGCGGATGGGCTACTGACGTGAAGTTGTGGGAGATGTTTAAGTCTTCACAAAATTCAGCAAACTTTGCCCCAGTAAATTGTCGCCCATTATCAGTAATGAGAGTTCTGGGTAGGCCAAACCTACAGATAATTGACTTCCAAACGAAGTCCTGCACCTTAGCTTCTGTAATTTTTGCCAAAGGTTTAGCTTCGACCCACTTGGTGAAGTAGTCAATTGCCACCAGGAGGAACTTCCGCTGCCCGGATGCCATGGAAAAAGGTCCAAGGATATCCATCCCTCATTGTGCAAACAGTCATGGGGCACTCAAGGGTGTAAGTTCGAAGGCGGGTTGCCTTTGGATATTTGCATATCTCTGCCACCGATCACACCTTCTGACATATTCGATGGAGTCATGGTGCATGGTAGGCCAGTAATAGCCTTATCGGAGCAGCTTGTGGGATAAAGATCTGGTCCCTAGGTGACTTCTGCAGACTCCCTCATGTACCTCCCACAAGGTGAAGTTGGCCTCAGAAGGCCGGAGATATTTCAAAAGGGGCAAAGTGTACGACCTCTTGTCCAGCTTGCCTTCATAAAGAATATATCGGGAGGCTTGGTTCCTAAGCTTCTGAGCTTCTTTTGCATTAGGAGGAAGAACCCCATCCTTGAGGTATGCAACCAGTGGGTCAATCCAGCTGGGTTCATGGTTGATCTCCATCACAAGCTATGGTTCTTCCATACTTAGGCACTTCAGAACCTCGAAGAAGACTTCCTTGGGCAGTTCAGCCGGAGCCAGTGTAGCCAACTTGGAGAGAAGGTCGGCCTTGGTATTTTCTGCTCTTGGAATCTGCTTGATGTCAAAGCCACCAAAGGCAGGGATGATCTCTTTCATCTTTTCGAGGTACTTGGCCATACTGTCCTCTCGAGCTTCATAGTTCTGCTGACTTGTCCCACCACCAATTGGGAGTCACTGCAGACTTGGAACCGATCTACTTCTAACTCTTTGGCGATCCTCAATCCTGCAATCAGAGCTTCATATTCTACTCCATTATTTATCGCAAAAAATTTGAAGCGCAGCGCGTACTCCGTAATAATTCCTTCTGAATTAACCAAGATCAGGCCCATGCCTGTGCCTGACATGTTGGAGGAACTGTCCATGTAGAGGCCCAAAAACCATCAGGGAGATCCGTTCTTTCTTCAGGAGAATTTGACTGGAGCCCTGAGTTGTCGGCTTCACCTTATTCAAGTTCGGCCTCTTCCGGAATAGTGCACTCCACTATGAAGTCTGCTAATATCTGAGCATTAATCGTCGGTCGAGGTTGATAGTTGATGTCGAATTTTATGAGCACGACTGCCCATTCGTTATCCTTCCAGAAGCATCCGCTCGATGCAGAACCACCTTGATCGGCTGGTCGGTGAGCAGTGTTATGGTGTGCCTTTGAAAGTAAGGTCGGAGCCTTCGAGCTGCAATCAACAAGGCGTAAGTTAGTTTCTCTAACTTAGTATATCCGGTTTCGACGTCTCTCAATACTCGGCTGATGTAGTAGATCGATCGTTGAATTTTTGCTTCTTCCTTAACCAAGACTGCTGCGAGAGCCACAGGGGAGACTGCCAGGTACAGGAACAACCCATCTCCGAGTTCGGGCTTTGCCAATAGCGGGGGTGAGATGAGGTAGTTCTTTAATTTTTTGAATGCTTGTTGACATTCAGTGGTCCAACAGAAGTTCTTCGGCTGCTTGAGGGTCTGAAAGAAAGACAGGCATCATTCGGCCGACCTTGAGATAAAGCGATTCAGAGCTGCTACTCTCCCAGTAAAGCACTGAACTTCCTTTATTGACTTTGGAGCGGTCATTTTTTGGATGGTATGAATCTTTTTTGAATTTGCTTCGATCTTGTGCTCCGACACCATAAAGCTCAAGAATTTTCCTGAGGTTACTCCAAAAGCGTACTTGGCTGGGTTTAGCTTCATCTTGTATTTTCGGAGGGCGCTGAAGGTCTCCTCAAGGTCGGCGACATGGTTCATTGAGGATTTGCTTTTTACGAGCATATCATCCACGTAGACCTCCATGTTACGACCGATCTACTCTTTGAAGATCTTGTTCACCAGCCGTTGATAGGTCACCCCTGCATTTTTTAGGCCAAAAGACATGACCCTGTAACAATAAAGGCCACGGTTAGTAATAAAAGTAGTTTTTTCTTCATCTTCTGGCACCATCCTGATTTGATTGTAGCTGGAGAATGCATCCATGAAAGTGAGAAGCTCGTGGCCCGAGGTTGCATCCACTAGTTGGTCGATTCTGGACAGTGGGTAATTATCCTTTGGGCAGGCTTTATTCAGCTTTTTGAAGTCTATACGCATCCTCCACTTATCGTTCGCCTTCTTGACTAGAACCACATTGGAGACCTAGTTCGGATAGTTGACTTCTCTGATGAACCCAACTTTCAGGAGTTTTTCAACTTCCTCAGCTATTGCCATCTATCTTTTCGGTGCATGACTTTGGATTTTTTCCTTCGTCGATCAATGTTTGGGATCAACAGCTAGATGGTGTTCCATGACTTCAACATCAATCCCTGGCATGTCTGTCGGAACCCGAGCGAAAACATCCGCATTCTTTTGTAGAAAATTGATAAGCTGTGTCTGCACCTCTTTCCCCAGATTGGAGCCGATCTTCACCACGTGCTCTTCATTCCCATCATTCAAAGGAATTGAGACAAGATCTTCCATTGGCTCACCCTGTTCTTCAGCAAGATCATCGCAGGTGTCCAATCCATCAACCGGGCAGGGGTCAGGCTGACCATTTCTTTGTAGGGCTATGTTATAGCAGTATCTTGCTAGGGTTTGATCTCCTCTGACCTCTCTGACTCCTTGGCTAGTAGAAAATTTTAGCTTCAAGTGGTAGGTCGACACCACTGCTCGGAGGGCGTTGAGGCCAAGTCGGCCGAGTATTGCATTGTAGGCAGACGGTGCCCTTACTACCAAAAAATTCACCTGCGCTCTTGATTGCTTTGGGTACCAACTTGCAACTATGGTTAAAGTTATTATCCCTTCCACTAGTACAGCATCGCCAGTGAACTCTACCAACGGAGAGTTTATCGGCCCCAATCGACCAACCGAAATGGATATTTTCGAGAATGCATCATAAAATAGAATATCGACCGAGCTTCCACTATCAACAAAAATGCGGTGTACATCATAGTCAACAATATTAAAAGAAACTACAACCGCATCATTATGTGGGAATTGAATCTTCCGGGCATCTTCTTCTGTAAAGGTTATAGACTCTTCAGTCCTCTGTCGCTTGGGCAGTACGGCTGATCCACTGGCTGCTCCTCATCGGGGTCCTCCAGAGATGGTGTTGACGATCTCGGTTGGAGGTCGATCTTTAGGCTGTTCCTCCCTCTTTGGCGGCTCTGGCTGTGGTAGGGCCCTCGATCGATCCTCCCTACCTTCAGGTCGACGTCAGATGAATCTGTCGAGCCGACCTCGTCTGATGAGCTCCTCGATCCGTCAGTTCATTTTTTGAAATCTTTGTTTCAGGAGGTCCTCTCGACTGTGAGTCTCGAGGGTCTTCTGGTGGGATGGAGGTAGAGACCCTCTAGGGGTAGAATCATGATTGGATGGAGGGCTCTCCGCCTTCTGCTTCCCCTTTCTGAGGAAGACAGGGCGACTGGCCCAAGTGGCCCACCCGATCACCGGATTCTGAAACTCCGATGATGCTCTTTCCAACTGCACAGATGCCTGCGGCTACTGCGGCTGCTGCTACATGGCCTGCACTACTTCGGTGAGGCCCCTGACCTGCTGAACCAGCAAGTCAAACTGCTCCATGCCGATTGCCGTCGTCGGAGGAGGAGGAGCCTGGGAAACTAGAGACGAGATTGGAGCTTGCGGGTCTCGCTGAGATCTAGCCGCGGAGGCCATGGAACTCCTGGTGGATGCCTTTTGGGGAGGCATCAGGTGGAGATCTGGCAGGAGAAGAAGGAGAAAATGTTGAAGAAGGTGATCGAAGACAATCCCGTTGAGTACTCCTTTAAGAACAAGGGTACTGCGAAGGTTTGCCGCCCTTCCTCTAGCGCCAATTCTGTTGGTGTAGAATTCCACCGACGTCGGAGAAGCTGGAGTCGAGGTGATCGCATCCGCCATCGGGACCTGCAAGGGAAGTGTAAATTGAAGTTGGGGGTGCTCCGACAAGACCCTCCGATGCTCAAGTCAGTACTCTGTCTCAACAAAAATGGAGCACTCGAATGGGATTTTAGCAGAGTTTCGAGATAGAGTTTAGAGCTTAGAGAAGAACGTATCTGGGGATCTCTTTTTGTAGACGGAGAGCGTAACTGATTGACAGTGATGTCTGTAATCGCCTGGTAGTGGGTTGTTCAGGGCCATGCAAAGTTTGTTATGGAGAGTAGTGGCATCAGGAGGCCGTTCAGGGCCACATAGAGTTTGTTATGGAGAGTAGAGTGGGGTCCGTTATCGTGACTTGCCAGAGAGTAGTGGGGCCACGTAGAATTAGAGAGTAGTGGGACCGCGTGGAATCTATTATGGAGAGTGGAGTGGGGTAGTGGCCATTATCGCGACTTGCCAGAGAGTTCAGGCTTAACGGCTGAAGCTCAGTTGGGACGTCTGATGGAGCAGAATGGCTCTCTGTTTCTACAATCTAAGAGAAGCTCGGATGTCTCTGAGGTTGCTGATGAATCCACTGTTGTCAGGTGCCTTGGGCACTGATTGGGCACTGATGCTGCAGGCGGAAGTCATCTGCTGTAGAAGCCTGGATGGAGACTTTCTGTTGGAGAAGTTCGGTAAGAGTCCAGTTGCTAGGAGAGTCTGTCTGAAATTTGTCTGATGTGGAAGCTCGTCTGTAGATTGCCCATCGGAGAGGTCCAATTTCATGAGGAATCTGGTAGAGGGTCGTTCGACAGTGGAGTTTGGATGACACTGTGGAGGTTCGTCCGCTGGAGGAGTCTTGAGGACACTAGGAAAGGTCGAACGTTGGAGGAGTTTGAGATTCAATTCTGTCGTAGAAGTTCAGACGGAGTCTGGCTCTTATAGGAGGCTAAAAGGAGTCCGCTTATTGTAGAAGCTCGATCGAAGATCAGTTGTCATGGAAGCTCGGATGGAGATTTCTTATTGTAGAAGCTCGAAGTAGTGACCTAGCTGGTGGAGCCTATCCCGTTGTAGAAGCTCATCTGTGATCCATCCACTGTAGAAGTTCGACTGGGATCCAGCTATGTAGGAGCTCAAGTGAAGCCCATTTGCAATAGAAGTTTGGAGTAGAAATCTGGCTGGTGGAGCCCATCCATTGTCGAAATTCATCTGGGATCCATCCACTGTAGGAGTTCGACTGGAATCCGATTCTCGTAGGAGCTCAGATGAAATCCGAAAGGCGGTCGACCATCGTAGAAACTTGGATGGAGTCTGGTTACTGTAGAATCCCACTGTCAGAGAAGCTCGGACATTGACAAAGTCTGAAAGAAGTTCGGAGTAGAGTCATCCGTGGCCGGAAGAAGTTTGGAAAAGATTCGGAGAATAGTCAATCACTGTAGAAAATCGACTAATAGTGAAGCTCAGAAAGTATTTGGAGCAGTCCGGTAGATGAATGGAGGAGCTCATTGTCGGAGAAGTCTAGATGGCATTATGGAAGCTCGGACGGTCGAGGGAGTTCAGAAAGATGCCACACAAGGTCGGAAGCTGGAAAAGCCCTGGAAGGGTCGGCCTTTTACAAACTTCAACTGGGGGTATTTTATACCCTACAACTCGCAACTCAGAATCTCCTCCAAAGATTAAGAACAAATCTTTAGTGCTTCTTAAGTACTTAAGGATATTCTTCACAGCTATTCAGTGCTCCTTGCCTGGATTTGACTGATACCTACTCGTGATACTCATGGCAAGGATAATATCAGGTCGAGTACATAGCATGGCATA
Source organism: Elaeis guineensis (assembly GCF_000442705.2). Lineage (NCBI taxonomy): Eukaryota > Viridiplantae > Streptophyta > Magnoliopsida > Arecales > Arecaceae > Elaeis > Elaeis guineensis. The sequence goes on along the minus strand of NC_025998.2, from coordinate 53,958,326 downwards.
CATGAGGCTTCCTATGGTCGAGACATAAGGAATCCTACTCATGCACTGTATCTCCTCAGATGTGGTTGGATACATTATCTTGGAGAGACTAATACCATGTCTAAGACGTAAAAGATTTCTCTTGAAGTTTTTCATGCTGAACCTTTTCAGTACCTTCTCTATATACAGTTTTTGTGACAAACCAAGCATCCATTTAGGTTGATCCCTATAGATCTTTATTTTGAGAATATAGAATGCTTCCTCGAGATCTTTAATGGAGAATTTCTTAGACAACCATCTTTTGACCATGGTAAGCATGGGAATGTCATTCCCAATAAGGAGAATATCATCCACGTATAATACGAGAAAGGTGATCGTACTCCCACTGACCCTCTTATATACACAAGATTTTTCTTCATTTTTTATGAAATCAAATGATTTGATTGCCTCATCAAAATGATGGTTCCAACTCTGAGAAGCTTGCTTTAATCTGTATATGGACCTTTGCAGCTTGCAGACTCTGTGATCACCATCACTGGATGTGAAACCCATAGGCTGCTCCATATAGATATTTTCTTCAAGATATCCATTTAGAAAAGTAGTTTTCACATCCATCTATTAGATTTTATAATCATAGTAAGCCACAACAGCGAGCAAAGTGCGGATGGATTTCAGTATGACTACAGACGAGAAGATTTTCTGATAATCAATGCCCTCACACTGACTATAATCTTTAGCCATAAGCCTAGTGTTATAAGTCTTTACCTTACCATCGACACTTATCATCCTTTTGTAGATCTATTTACACCTAATGGATACAATATCTTCAAGTAGATCCACTAAGGTCCAGACTTCGTTCGAGTGTATTAAGTCAATTTTTGACTTCATCGTATCTAATCATTTCTCAGAATCGATGTCAGACATCACCTCGTCAAAGGTATTAGGATCATCAGTATGATCCCTATCTCCCATAAGGAATATTTTTTTTTACTTCCTCCATAAGCATACTCATGTACCTTTCAGAAAGTTGAAAGACCTTACTAGATCTATGAGGTGGTAGAGGAACATCAACTACTGACTCATGGACTATGGGTTGCTAAGGATCTATAGCTCTTGGCTCTTCAGAGAGTTTCTCTTTGAGCTCCACTAACCTCCCGCTGCCGCTATCCTGGATAAACTATTTTTTTAGAAATACGATATTTCGACTCACAATCACATTATGGTCTTATGGAAAGTAGAAGTAGTATCTCATGGATTCTTTAAAATACCCTATAAAGTGAGCTATAATAGATCTATCCTCTAATTTATCCACCATCTGTCTCTTGACATAGGCTGGACATCCCCAAATCTTGAGATAACCCAGACTCGGCTTCTTACCAAACCATATCTCATATAGTATGGTAGGAACAGACTTTGATGGAATCCTATTCAACAAGTGAATGGCAATTAACAAGGCATGTCTCCAAAAAAATAAGGGTAGATCAGTGAAGCTCATCATGGACTGGACCATATCCAATAAGATCCTATTCCTTCTTTCGGATATCCCATTATGCTGAGATGTTCCAGGAGGGATCCACTGAGAGACTATGCTGTTATCCTTAAGATAATCCAAAAATTTTCGACTAAAGTATTCACCCCCTCAATCAGATTGAAGAAGCTTAACTGGTTTGCCTATCTGCTTTTCTACTTTATACCTGAATTTTTTAAACTTTTCAAAGGCCTCAGACTTATGTTTCATGTGATACACATATACGTACCTAGATAGATCATCGATAAAGGTAATAAAGTAGGATAACCATCCCTAACCTGCACATCAAATGGCCCACACACATTGGTGTGTACCAGGATGAGTAACTCAATGGCCTTTTCTCCATGACCTACAAAGGGTAACTTGGCCATCTTTCCTCGAAGGCAAGATTCACAAGCTGGATACGACTCTGAATTAAGAGAGCCAAGGATCCCATCCTTTTTCAGTCTGTTTATCCTATCCTCTCCAATATGGCCTAGTCTATGGTGCCATAAGTACTTCTGGTTAATTTCATCTCTAGATCTCTTTTGGCCTACTGCACTCACTATTTGCTCGTTCAGATTCACATTCGCATCAACATGCAAGTAATAAAGATTATCAATTAAAAGATCTCGTGCAATCAATTTATTTCGTAAATAAATAGAATAAAAATTTTTATTGAAATAAATTTAAAAATCTTTCTGTGCTAGCACAGACATGAAAATTAAATTCTGACTAGCTACAAGAATATAATAACAGTCTTTTAAGTCTAATCTAACATCAGACGGTAATCGAAGAGGGTAAGTGCCAACAGTCTCTGCAGCAATCTTTGCTCCATTACCAACCCGAAGGATCATGTCACCTTCCCTCAACCTCCTACTTTCTATCAGACCCTGCATTGAGGTACATAAATGAGCACTCGAGCCAGAGTCTAATATCCAACTAGAAGTAGAAGAAATTGTAAGGTTAGATTTAATTACGAGTATACCTTCAGAAGATTTATCTCTCTTTTTGGTCTTTAGACTCTCCAGGTATTTAGGATAGTTCCTCCTCTAGTGGCCTTCAGCATGACAATGGAAATACTTTTTCTTTGCCTCAGTCGCCTTTGGACCATCCTTCTTCGACTTGCTCTCTTTCTTCTACTTCTTTATGGATTTAACCTTCTTCCTTTCAGTAGACTTTCTCTTGAAAGAAGAAGTCCACTTCACAGTGAGAACAGTGCCCCTTGAACTCTTCAAAGTACCCTTCGTAGTGACCAACATATTGATGAGTTCGGAAAAAGTGCAGTCAAGTTTGTTTATATAAAAATTCAAAATGAATTGACTATATAAACTGGTAAGGGATTGAAGGATCAAATCTATCTGCAATTCCTTTTGTATTTTTAGTCCGAGCTTTTCAAGCTCCTCAATGTCCTTGATCACTATCATACAGTACTCATGGATAGACTGGACCTCATGTATCTTCAGATTGAAGAATTTTTTGGATACTTTGAAGTACGCAGTACGGCTCTACTCACTATACAACTCTAGTAGGTGAGTGATCATGGTCCGAAAAGTGGGCATATGCTCATGCTGACTTTGCAACTCATTTGACATGGATGTAAGTACTTAGCACTTGACCCGACTATCTTCATCCATCCACTTCTCAATCTGAAGAGTGGGCATATGCTCGTGTTGACTTTGCAACTCGTTTGACATGGACGTCAGTATTTAGCACTTGACCCGACTATCTTCATCCATCCACTTCTCAAAAGTAGCTCCTTGCTCAGCAGTAGGATGGTTTGGTAGCACTACGGGATCTTATTCGAGAATATGGCTGAACTTTTCTGAGGTCAGGACAATCCTGAGATTTCTGAGCCAGTCTTTAAAATTATTATCAATCAAATGATTGGTTTCAAAGATGCGGACTTGAGGCTGACATGATGGTTTAACTGCGAGAGTAGAGATTTAAATTAGACTTTTGTACTTAATATTTATATTTACTTTTAAGAACTTTAAGATGCAAACAATGACTCTCACTAATTTATCACATCCCTCCACTCTCTGGGAAGAAAATAGAAATCCTAATGCGACAAAAGATTCCTAATGGGTGCTGCGGTCCCATCGATGACATGCAGCTCACCTAACAGTTATTGGTAACATGCACATCGATGCGTAGATAACTCTTTACCCAGATACTTCACTAAGCATGTTGCAGCAACTTGATCTCTAAGTTATGTGGGCTCACCTAATAGTTATTGCTCACACTTCTTAGTTAAGCCCGATCCACCATTCACAAGCAGGTGCAAGGCCATCATTGGGTCCCTCACCTAATAGTTATTGGGTCCAACCCCATCCTTATCTTGGAGCAACTCTTTGCTAATAGAGTGATTGTGTGTTTTCGATGCAACTGAACCACTGTAACCAGTCAAGAATAATCAATATTGGTAGCATACCCGCATATCTACAATAGTGGAAGACCTATGAACTTAATATTTGTGGAGAGGTTTGGGTTTAGATCTCATCTAATCAGTCATTATATGATCGATCTAACTGGCATGGGCTAAACCCAATGGCTAAGTGACCTAATTCAAGACCCAATCTTTCAAATTGGCCAGATAAACGAAGATCAATGGGGGACCCCCCCCCCTCGTTGCCTTCCTAAGAATCAATAAATTGATCAAATCAGCTAACGAAATCAATTAAATAACCATATCGTATTAACTTGCTTTAGATACCAATAGGTCGATTGATCAGAATTGATTAGCTTAAGTGAATCGGGCTCAAACCAATGAGCCAAATTAGATCCTTAGATTAATCGATTCTACATATGGGATTCAATCGATTAGATCAACTATAATTATATAATCATTAACTTAATTGATCTGATCTTTATCAATATTTGACTTAGTTTGATCAATTATTTAATCGAATTAGATCTGACCCTTATCAACACTTGACTTAGTTTGATCAATTACTTAATCGAATTAAATCCATATGACTTAAATTAAAAACTTTAAATGCAATCCTATTACATGACCTAATTAATGGTTTTTTCATGATCAAAACCCTCATGCACAAATACAAATTTTAGATTTTAAAATTATATTTTAGATCTAAATTCTTTGCATGAAAGTAAGTTTTAAAATATAAAAATAATTTTTAGATTTTAACACATAAATATATATCATATATATGCATGTAAAATCAGATCTGTTGGTGCAAAAATCTGCCTGCACCGGAGAAACTGGAGTCGGAGGAGTCGCGGTCGCCGTCGGAACCTGCAAAAGAAGTCTAAATCGGAGGTGGGGTTGCTCCGGCAAGATCCTCCAATGCTCAAGTCAGTTCTCTACCTCAACAAGAATGGAGTGCTCGAATGGAAATTTTGGCAGAGTTTTGGGTAAAGATTAGGGCTTAGAGAATAACGTATCTGGGGTCCCCCTTTTATAGGCGGAGGGTGCGATAGACTGATAGCGACTATTTGTAACTGCCTAGTCGTGGGCCGCACGGGGCCAGGAGGAATTTATCATGAAGAGTAATGGGGTGGAGTCGTGGCTGTCACCATGGCTCGCCACGTGGAATCAGTTGCGGAGAGTGGAGCGACGTCCGTTCTCACGACTCGTCAGGGAGTGGTGGAGCCGCGCAGCATCCGCTGCAGAGAGTGGAGCAGATTCATAGCCATTACTGCGGCCTGCCACGTGGGGCCTGTTGCGGGGAGTAGTGGAGCCACGCAGAATCCATCACAGGAAGTGGAGCAGAGTCGTGACCGTTACTGTGGCCTGTCAGGGGGAGCCCAGGCCTGTCGGCCGAAGCTCGGTTGAAGCGCCTGGCGGAGAGAGGTGCCTATCCATCTGGAAGGAGCTCGAACTTTGCTGGCGGGCCGTCCACCGTTGGGTGCCTTGAGCGTTAGTACTATAGGCGAGGGCCATCTGCAATTGGAGTCAGGGGCGAAGTCCGGCTCCCGTAGGAGTCCGGACGAAGTCCACTTGTAGTCGGAGTCGGGGATGAAGTCCGGCTCCCGTGGGAGTCCGGACGAAGTCTGCTTGCAGTAGAAACCAGGGATGAAGTTCGGCTCCCGTAGGAGTCCGGACGAAGTTCACTTGCAGTCGACGTCGGGGGCGAAGTTCGGCTCCCGTAGGAGTCCGGACGAAGTCCTTACGCAGTCGAAGTCAGGGATGAAGTCTGGCTCCTGTGGGAGTCCGGACGAAGTCTTCACACAGTCGATGTCGGGAACGAAGTCCGGCTCCCGTGGGAGTCCGGACGAAGTCTGCCTGCAGTAGAAGCCAGGGATGATGTCCGGCTCCCGTAGGAGTCTGGATGAAGTTCACTTGCAATTGACGTCGGGGGCGAAGTCCGGCTCCCGTAGGAGTCCGGACGAAGTCCTCACGCAGTCGAAGTCAGGGATGAAGTCCGGCTCTTGTGGGATTCCGGACGAAGTCTTCACGCAGTCGAAGTCGGGAACGAAGTCCGGCTCCCGTGGGAGTCTGGACGAAGTCTGCCTACAGTAGAAGCCAGGGATGAAGTTCGGCTCCCTTAGGAATCTGGACGAAGTTCACTTGCAATTGACGTCGGGGGCGAAGTCTGGCTCCCGTAGGAGTCCGGATGAAGTCCTCACGTAGTCGAAGTCGGCGAAGTCCGGCTCCCGTAGGAGTCCATCTGTCGTGAAGAATCTGGTCGATGCTGGTGGGGGTTTATCCGTTGGCAAAACTTAGGAGTGTTGCGGGGGCTCGGTCGCCAGAGAAGTTCGGAGAGATGCTGCCGAAGGTCGGAAGTCGGTAGAATCCCCGGAGGGTCATTTCCGTCATGAACTTCGGCTGAGGGGTATTTTATACCCAACACTAGTCTCCCTACTTCCAAGTTCGAGTTTCGAATGGAGGAAGTACAAAGAAATTTCACAGCCAAAGTTGTCCCCTTGAATCTGGTGCACAATCGCCATCAGATATTTTGGTATTTAATGCACTCGTGCCAGAGTCTTTTTCCAATCGGGGCGATCTGAAGGGTCCTTTCGAAATTCCCACCAGGGCGTAGTCCCAAGCGCCACACCATAATGGTCCCGCCAACGATCAGCCCTATGCCGCGGTGAGTGGGACATGTGGCGGGCACTGGTTGACCTAGGGATATCTGCCACCATAACTGCACCAGGCCCCGTCGCTTATTTAAGCCCCCTCCTTCCTTCCAAGGGCTTCACTTCGTCGGAGAGTTGGCGTCCTTCTTCTGCCTGAGAGTTTAGCCACCCCTATCAGCGCCCTTTTTGACTCCAAGCACTCTTCGCACCAGTCTTCGCCATCCCCACCGGCTCCCCGCCGCCTTCAATCATCCGAGCCCCTTCAAGGGGTTCTCCCAACGGGGCCTCTGCCCCATAGGCCAACCTCGAGAGGATGCCACAGACCAAGAGGAGTATGAGGGGAAAAACAGTGGCCTGCGAATTCTCTGGCTGTCGAACTGTCACTGAGGGTTCCCATCGCCTCAAAGGGGGCTCGAGGGAGAATTCCTTCAACAACAGGGGTTTAATAACGGAGACAATCGGTGAGGACATTCCACCCAAGAATTTTGGAGTAGCTGAACGGGGCAACACCGGTCAAGGGGGCAGAGTTGTCGTCACAAGCTGTGGTAGGATTCTTGACGTCGTCGGGGCCGAGAGACCAGAAGCGGTCGGCACCGACGGTGGGGCAGTAGAACTTATTGCGGGGACGGTGGAAGTAGCGCATGCCGACCTTGCCGAAGTACCTAGGATAGTGGTTGTCGTGGAGCACACGGTGGTGGTGCACGCCTCCGGTGCCATCGCAGCCTCTGGGGTACCTCCGGTTCTTCTTGATGCAGGTCATCATCGCCGCTGCCGTTGCCGTCGCTGCCCCCTGAATTCTATCCCACCCTTTTCCCCCTAAGGCTGGGGTTTCGACGATGGAGCAGAACGAGGCGGGGGGTGAGAGCTGAAGGATTTATCACACGCACTGAAAAATGCTGCCAAGATGAATGGAACCGGAAGGAGAAGTTGGGAGCTTGAAGTGGTCTCCAACGTGTTCCTTTTGGGCCTTGTAGTAATATTTATTTTTTTTTTTCGGCCCCCAGGGCCTTGTAACGTACACCTTTGTTAATCAAGAATGAGAAGGAGATTTTGTTACTTCATCCATACTTTGCGTCGAATTGCTGCCTGCCGAACTTCTTTCATTTACCATTGTTATTGTTGTATTCCCTTCTGTTTCTTTTTCTCTTCTCTTTTTTTTTCGACGTCGTCCGAAGGTCGCTGGTCATTGCCGCATCGGCTCACTTTTCCAGTCATCCTTCTTCTTCAGCCTTAATGGCTCTGTAATGCACATTTAATAAATAATGTGAGAAAGGAATTTTTCGCTACCTCTTTTACTCATGTGTTGAATTGTCACTTGCCGAGCTTCTTTCGGCTTTTGCCTTGCTCGAAATCGATGCCGTTCGGAGGTACCCTATTGCCGTCACATTGGTCCGTCCTTTCATCCATGGCCGCAGATTTGTCCGAGGCTGCTCGGGTTTGACGCCCTCGCTCAGGGTTCGAGCTTGGAGGTCCGAGCTTCTCGTCACCCTGAGGAAGTTGTCTTATCTCGGGCCTGTATTGAGAGTGTTGCCTAGCTATGCAACCCAAGAGGGGGGTGAATTGGATTTCTAAAAATTTTAAGCTTAACTAATGACTTATGAGAAATATTTGACAAAGCTAAATAGATAGAGTGAGTAGAATTAATTCAAGGCTAATAGCAAGAGCAAGAATGCAAGAAAATAATGAAGAGATAAAGAAGAGCAATTAGACACACACCAAACACAAGGATTTATAGTGGTTCGGTGCCAACCTTGCACCTACATCCACTCCCCAAGCTCCTACTTGGGAATTTCAATCCACTAATCTTGTATTCAACCCGAATACAAATATTGGGAACTCCGACTCTAGCTATCCCAAGCTAGACCACTTGTTTCTCGGGTACAAGCTGACCCAATACACTTCGATTCTAGGTTCGGATCAATCTTTCCTTATTTTGGAACCCCTCCAAAACAAAACCAATCACTCAAACTGAGTATAACAATTTATAGTACAATTAAGCACAAAGAAAGCTCCTTCAATGAGCGAATATAACTTTAAATACACTTTACTTAAGAGAAGAAGACCCTTTTTGGATTTCCTCAAGGTGGATGGAGACTTGATTGTGCACTTGAGGAGTTGGTGAGTTTGGATTGAAGGCTTCTTGAAAGCTTTGAATGAGCTCTTGCTTAAGGCTAAAAAGTTGGCTTGAAATCCCTTTTTCAAAATCTCTCTTCTTGGATACTCTCTTTGATTCCCACCTTTTTGTTCCTTTTATAGCTTTAAGAGATAGAGAAAATCATTCTAAACTGAAAAATAGCCGTTAGACTATATTAAATGAGCATTAAAAGTATTAAAAATGGGTTAAAAACTAGCCATTGCGGAAAAATCTCATTACAGGGGTCGACTCATGAGTCGACTCATGCCTGGGGGTCGACTCATGGGTCGACCTCTGTGGAAAATTATCACAGAAGTGAACGGGATCCATGGTTCTGTAAAACTGGCAAAAAGACCCGCAGAGGTCGACTCATGAGTCGACTCATGCCTTGGGGGTCGACTCATGGATCGACTCACAGGTTTTACCAAGTCTGTGCCGGCCAGGAAAATCAGCGTGCCAGTCATCTCATGGCTATGAGTCGACTCATGGGTCGACTCATGATTTTCAATTATGCATATCTTTCAAAATACAAGTCCAAAATTAATAAAATTTTCACCATTGGATCACAAATCTTTTGTTCTATCATTTGATACTATCAAATCAGGGTTTTGGTAAAATTATAATTTTGCCCCTGAAGAGCAATAAGGCTTTTTCAAGTGAGAAAACATTGGTACCCCTTCAACTGCTTTGTAATCATCAAAATCAATCTAAGGAGCAACAATCTCCTCCTTTTTGATGATGATAAAATATTTGAATAAAAGCATTTATATGAATCAATGATCATGAATTTCAAAGGAATGAAATGCATTATAGGCAGTTTGAAGATAAACAGGAGATTTACTACCAACTTATAAGTGCATTTGCTTGAAAAGAAGATTAATTCTTTTGGCATGTGATACATGTGCCCATTTGCATAAATAATTTGCCTATTGCTTAATGATTTAAAAATTTGCTCATTTGATTATGTGATTTTGGTATTAGAGTAGAAAATTTATTTTTGTTTTCAGAGCAAAGCAGAATTTACCTTATGATTTGAGAATTGCGTGTTTGAAAATATCTCATTTGTTCATTTGCTTGTTTTTCAAATTTCTTAGCATCTTGAAAATTTGCTCATTCTCATTTGATTATTTAGTTTTAGTATCAGAGCAAGTTGTATCTTGAAAATTTGCTCATTCTCATTTGATTATTTAGTTTTAGTATCAGAGCAAGTTTAACAATTAAGTGTATTATTGCATGTCTAAGAATTAATTGTAAAGTATATCAGAGCATGTCAAATTTTAAGATGTATCAGAGCATGTCTAATTTTAAAGCATATCAGAGCATGTCTAAGAAGTAATTTTAAAGGTTGCTCATTTGCTTTGCTTAGCAATTGGTATCAGAGAAATTCATTCATTTTGTTAGCAATCTTGTTAATTTCTCCCAATTCACTCATTTTATTATTAAGTTTTGTATTTATCTCTCTTTTGATACTTTTGCTTAGCAATTCACTCATTATATTTTTAAGTCATTTAATAATCTTGCTTTTGATACTTTTCTTTAATTTCTCCCCCTTTTTGACATCATCAAACATTGTTAACTCTCCCTCTTTTTTTGAATACATTCTCTCTTTAGTGTTTCTTCAAACTTCTTGTGCTAATCATTAATGTTTACTCCCCCTGAATACAGCAATTATAAAACAAAATATGCCATTGAGTACCATAGATATGAATTAGCAACATTAATGATACCAAAGAGAAGATATATAATCAAGAGATAATTGATACCATTACAAAGAGTAGATATATAATTAAAAGATGATTAAAACCATAGTTGTTTCAATACATATTTCATAATATAAAAGTCAACTAGTTAACATCATTACATGGCCCAAAAGACAGATCCTAGAAAGAACAACAGACATAACTAACAACAAGGATCTAGTAGAACACATGACTCTATGGATCAGAATCAGATATATCAGAGATGGGGTGGGGAGATGATGGATCACGACCAAGAGCTCGTCCTCTACCCCGTCTGCCTCTGCCACGAGTGGAGGTGCTGGCACGAGTAGGTGGGCGAGATGATCCTGAAGGCTGAGAACATTCAGAGCTCAAAGACTGGACTGCAAGAGAGAGCCTGATGGAATCAAGAACGTTCAGAGCTCTCGAAACAGACTGAAGCAGTGCAGTGAACTGTGTAGAAGCATGCTCACTAGAGCCTCTGATTTCTCTCCTCAAGAACTCATAACCACCCTCCAATGCACCTCTGAGTCTGCCAGCCTCCGTAGTAAGGTCTGTGACCTCAATAGTGGACTCCTGTGGCTGAGGATGGGCCAAAGCTAAGACTTGCCCCTGTAAGTCAAGTACTCTCCCAGTCAGTCTCAAAATGCAATCCTCGAGCTGCTGAATCCGAACAGACTGATCTGTGATCATCTGAAATACAATGGAAATATGGGGGATCAAGGTCTGATCAGATGTATCCAATGATATGGATCCCAGTGCAAATGTAGAAGTGCTCCACTGATGAGAAAGCAAGGAAGCCACACGCTGAGAAATCTGCTCAATCTGATCATCAGCCAATCTGTACTCTGAGGAAGGTGCTCTGCTATCTGGCTGCTGAACTGGTGTGTGCTGCCTGGTGAACTCTGAAGGGCCAGCCTCTAGGTCTGAAACAAACTGGATATCTGGAGATGCTACCCTGAAGTCATGGAGAGGAGATGAGGGACCTTCTTCCTCAGCTCTGTCCTCAACTCTATCCTCAGCTCTCTCCTCAACTCTATCCTCAGCTCTCTCTCAGCTCTTTCTTCTGTACCCTTGATCCAACCACCATCAATCCTAGTGAATCCCATGCGGTGCAGAGTGTGTTGGTTGATGGTGTCAGCGTGAGAAAGCTTAGCAGATGCCTCCCCCTCAAAACTAACTCCAAACCTCCTGAAAACCAGTGTGAGGGCCATACCAAAAGGCAGATGTGCCTTGGATCTATTCAGTGTTTCTCTCATGGCCTCAATCATTAAAGCAGGGAGGTTTAAGGGGGTTTGAGTGATCACATGAAATATTATACAAATGTCTCGGCCAGAAAGGAGGTCATGCCTACCACTCCTCGGAAAGAAAAGCTTTGTCACAATTGATGTAGAATTTTCATTTCAATTGATAAGATTTTGGCTTCTAATTTATTTAGACTTCTCGAGTAGGTTCCTCCTAAAATTATATTGATCCCCTCTTCCTTCATTGGGAGTTCCATGTTAGAATATCCCTCACAGGGCAAATGTAGAATCTCTCCCAAAATAATAGGATCTAAGCAGATATCAATTCCCTTAACAGTAGAGTTACTGTTCCATTGCCATAGTGCAAATTTAGATAAAACTCTCTAACCAAGTCTACATATGTAACTTCCTTGAGAGAACAGTAAAATCCCCAACCTTGGTTTTTGATCTTTGTCCCAAAGGAGAAACATTCTTTTTCAAAGAATCTAAAATCCACATTCTTGTCGGTTTCTACCTTTCTGTCAGAGAGAGGGATTTTGCCAGGGCTAAGGGGAGACTGAGAGGGACCTGGTGCAGACGCTGGTGCAGACACTGAAGCTGGAATGGGAGCAGAGGAGGTCTGAGAAGCTTGCCTTTTTCTGCGTATGCCTTCTTCCAGCGCACGGACTGATTTCCTTCTTTGAGGGAGTTTCATCTTTGGGGCCATTCTCACCACAAGAGCAGGCAGGGAGAGTCGAAAGATCAAATGGGTGATGAGAAGGAAGGTTACTAGAGGATGAAAAGAGATTTTGGCGGAGAGAAATGATGATTTTGAGAAGAACGGTGGAAGCTAGGGCACGCTCCAACCGCTTCAATCAAGGGAGAAAGATGCGAGAAGCTCCTTTCCCAAGGGGTGATTTGAGGTGGAGATGAGAAGGGGAATGATCTTGGGCTAAATCCTTGGTTTTGGAGAGAACGAAGATGAGGACGAAGAGTCTTGGAGGGAGGAAGATGAAGAAGAAGAATGAGTCGGCTCATGAACAGGCTTTAAGTTAAAAAGAAAAGAACTCGTGGAAAGTTGGCAAAGAATTTCAAGTATGCCATTGGGTCGACCCTAGGGGGTTGACTCATGAATCACAAAAATTCAGAAAAAATATGAATAAATTTTGAAAAAAATTAAAATTTTGGGAGAAGAAATTTTGCTCAATGACAAGTTGTGAGAATGATAATCTTGAGCTTTTAGGTCTAAGAGAGATGATGACAATTGAGCTCAAGGATATTTTGACATCGATTTCTTGAAATTGGAGAAATATTTAGGCAAAAGATCAAGAATTCCTAGATTTCTCCTAATTTCACAGAATCTATCCTCACTAAGGGCCTTTGTAAAGATATCAGCTAATTGATTTTCAGTGCAAACATATTCAAGAATTATATTTTTGTTTTGAACATGTTCTCTTATAAAATGATGTCTTATTTCAATATGTTTAGACCTTGAATGTTGAATTGGATTTTTAGTTAGATTTATGACGCTAGTGTTGTCACATCTTATGGGTGTTTCATTAAGTTTGATACCAAAGTCTTCGAGTTGTTGCTTAATCCACAAGATTTGAGCACAACAACTTTCGGCTGCAATGTATTCGGCCTCAGCCGTAGACAGTGTTACCGAATTTTGTTTCTTGCTAAACCAGGAGATTAGGTTAACTCCAAGAAATTGGCAAGTTCCACTAGTGCTCTTTCTATCTAATCTACATCCAGCAAAATCAGCATCTGAATATCCTAATAAATCAATTAGTGAGTCCTTAGAGTACCATAATCCTAGAGTTTGAGTACCATTTAAATATCTAAGAATTCTTTTAACAGCATTCAAGTGAGACTCTTTAGGATTAAATTGATATCTAGCACACAAACAAACACTAAACATGATATCAGGCCTACTTGTAGTTAAATATAATAGAGAGTCAATCATACCTCTATAATATTTTAAGTCTACACATTTACCTTCATCATCCTTGTCAAGCTTACATGAGGGGCTCATGGGTGTGCCAATTGGTTTGGAGTTCTCCATTCCAAATCTTTTAAGTAATTCCTTGGTGTACTTGCTTTGGGTGATGGAGATTTCTTCTTTTATTTGTTTGATTTGGAGTCCGAAGAAGAAAATAAGTTCTCCCATCATGCTCATCTCGAACTCCCCCTGCATGAGCTTAGCAAAGTCTTGACAAAGAGATTCATTAGTAGACCCAAAAATTATATCATCAACATAAATTTGTATAACTAACATATCATTTTGATTTCTTTTAATAAAGAGGGTTGTGTCTACATTACCTCTTGAAAAACTATTATTTAGTAAGAATTTGCTTAGCCTATCATACCAAGCCCTAGGTGCTTGTTTTAATCCATATAGAGCTTTTTTAATTTAAAAACATGATTAGGAAAAGCATGATTTTCAAATCCTGGGGGTTGTTCTACATAGACTTCTTCAGCAATATAACCATTCAAAAATGCACTTTTGACATCCATTTGAAATAATTTGAATTTCATAAAGCAAGCATATGCAAGTAGAAGTCTAATGGCCTCTAATCTAGCAACAGGTGCAAAGGTCTCATCAAAATCAATTTCTTCTTCTTGATTATAACCTTTAGCAACCAATCTTGCTTTATTTCTTATTACATTTCTATGTTCATCTAATTTATTTCTAAAGACCCATTTTATGCCAATTATTGAATAATTTTTAGGTCTTGATACTAAAGTCCAAACATTATTTCTTTCAAATTGATTAAGTTCCTCTTGCATTGCATTAATCTAGTTATAATCATTTTCAGCTTCTTCAATAGTTTTTGGTTCAAGATGAGATACAAAAGCACAATGATTAAATACATCTCTAAGTGAAGAACGAGTTTTTACCCCATGCATAGGATCACCAATAATTAGCTCCTTAGGGTGATTGTGAACATACCTCCATTCTTTGGGTAGGTCATTTGTACCTTGAGGTTGTTCTTGATGTTCTTCACTTCCCTCATTTTGTTTGTCTTCATGTTCCTTATCCTCTTGAATTATTGAATCTTTCAGAGTGATCTCCTTCATTCCTTTTATAAGAGGATCTACATCATCAACACTTTCATTCTTTCTTGAAGGAAGATCGTTAGATTCATCAAAGACAACATGTATGGACTCCTCTACTACTAAGGTTCTTTTGTTAAAAACTCTAAAAGCTTTACTAGTGGAGGAGTAACCAAGAAAGATTGCTTCATCTGATTTTGCATAAATTTTCCAAGACTTTCTTTACCATTATTTAATACAAAACATCGGCAACCAAAAATATGAAAATATGCAATATTAGATTTTCTTTCTTTCCAAAGCTCATAGGGGTTTTCTTTAAAATTTGTCTAATCAAAGCACGATTTAAAATGTAACATGCTGTGTTATTACTTCCATCCAAAAATATCTTGGAAGGTTGCTTTCACAAAGCATGGTACGGGCCATTTCTTCTAAGGTTCTGTTTTTCCTTTCTACTACCCCATTTTGTTGGGGTGTCCTAGGAGCAGAAAAGTTATGGCCAATTCCTTTTCATCACAAAAGTTTTCAAAGTCTTGATTTTCAAATTCAGTTCATGATCGCTTCGAATATTTTGAATTGAAAGTCCTTTCTCATTAGTGACTTTTCGGTAAAATTTAGTGAAAACATGAAAAGTTTCATCTTTGTGTGCTAAAAAGAAAACCCAAGTAAAACGAGAGTAATCATCTATAATTACAAAACCATATCATTTTCTCCTAGACTAGTGGTTCTAGTAGGTCCAAATAAGTCCATATGCAAAAGCTCTAAAGGTCTAGAGGTTGAAACAATATTTTTGGATTTAAATGAAACTCTTGTTTGTTTACCTAGTTGACATGCATCACAAATTCTATCCTTTTCAAAATTCAGTTTTGGCAAACCAAGAACTAATTCTTTCTTAATTAATTTTGAAAGAGAATGCATGCTAATGTGTGCAAGTCTGCGATGCCAAAGCCAACTAGTCTCATTAACTTTAGCATTCAAGGATACTAGGCATTGCATGTTTATTTTGGCTAAATCATTCAAATCTACCATATAAACATTACCATGTCTATGTCTAATAAATTTAATGCCATCATTAATAGGACTAGTTACAATGCAAACAGATGATTCAAAAATAACCTTATATCCTTTATCACAAAATTGACTAATGCTTAGTAAATTATGCTTTAAACTATCAACTAACAAAATATTTTCAATGTATTTGGAGGGAGTGATACCAATGTTACCTATACCGATGATCTTCCTTTGCCATTGTCTCCAAAGGTGACCATCCCTCCATCCTTAGCATCAAGAGTGATGAATTGGGATTCATCACCAGTCATGTGTCTCGAGCATCCACTGTCAAGATACCATTTCTGTTTCCTCCTTGGGATGCTAGACACACCTGCAAGCAAAAGTCAAGTTTTTGTTTTAGGTACCCAAGCTTTCTTGGGTCCTTTTGGTTAGTCATAATGGTTCCTTTTGGAACTCATATTTTATTTATAGTTGAGTTTGCAACTTTTAGAGAAGCAAGTGTATGACTTATGTCCTACTCTACCACATTTGAAGCAAGTAATATTAGAAGACTTGTTACTTAAAGAGTTTACATAAATATTTTTCAGATATTTTTGTTTCTTCAAGGGGTTATAGCCAAGTCCAGCCTTATCATCATGACTTTTTGATTATCAAGAATCATATTGAGTTTATTTGAACTCAAGGTGAACTTTTCTACTATTGGTTTTAGCTTGGCAATTTCATTCTTTAAGCTTTGATTTTCTTGAAGCAGGGTGGATTTTCAATTGAAATATTTTCAGTTTGTTTCAATAAAGATTGATTTTTCAATTTTAGATCTTTGTTCTTCATCCCTAGTTTCTTTAATTCATCAACTAAATCATAGAAGCTTCATGTAATTCTTCAAATGTAAAGTCACTAGGAGTTTCAGAAATTACCTCATTTTGTGTGCCATAAGGCACAGGTTGGCTTGTTCGGTTGAGTTTTTCTCATCGGAGCTTGAGTCATCACTCGCACTCTAAGTGGCCATCATGGCCTTCTTCTTGTACTTCTTGGGACCTTTCTTCAGTTGTGGGCATTCGAATTTGAAGTATCCCAGCTTCTTGCATTCGTAGCAGATAAGGGGTTGGTCTTTCTCTTTTTCTTTGCTCTGTTCTCCTTTTGTGAATGGCCTCTTCCTCATCTCCTGTTTCTTTTTCTCAAAAATTTCTTGAATCTTCGGGTAATGAGTGCCATCTCTTCATCCTGTTCTTCATCTTCAGTGTCATCAGTTTCTTCATCTGGTGGAGCTGTGGATTTGAGGGCAATGGTTCTTTTCTTTTTAACTTCTTCCTCTTGATGTTGCTTCATGCTCAGCTCATGAGTCATCAATGATCCTAGAAGCTCTTCCAAGGGTAGAATGTTCAAGTCCTTAGCTTCTTGGATGACAGTCACTTTGGCTTCCCAATTCTTGGTAGGGACCTGAGAATCTTTCTTACAAGCTCACTGTTAGTATAGGACTTACCAAGACTCTTTAAACCATTAATAATATCAGTAAAGTGAGTAAACATTCTGGTTATGGACTCATCATGCTCCATTTTAAACAATTCATATTTATGCACAAACATGTTGATTTTAGACTCCTTTACTTGATTGGTTCCCCATGGTTACTTCTAACCTATCCCATATTTCTTTAGCAGATGAGCAAGTAAAATATGATTAAATTCGTTTGCATCAAGAGCACAATAAAGAACATTCATTGCTTTAGCATTTAATTGGACCATCTTCTTATCAACCTCATCCCATTCTTTCTCAAGTTTGGTTGATTCCTCACCATCTATAATTTTAGTGGGTGTGTGAGGACCATTCACTATGATACTCCACATATCATAGTCGAGTGCTTGAATAAATATTTTCATCCGAGCTTTCCAATAGGTGTAATTAGACCCATTGAAAAGTGGAGGTCGGTTGGTGGATTGCCCCTCGGCTAGAGAAGTGCCGACATGAGTTGCCATAAATCTTTTGCTCTTTGATTGTTTAGATCAAAGAAGGGCTAGAGCACCGGGCTCTGATACCACTTGTTGCCCAGCTATGCAACCCAAGAGGGGGGGGTGAATTGAGTTTCTAAAAATTTTAAGCTTAACTTATAACTTATGAGAAATATTTGACAAAGCTAAATAGATAGAGTGAGTAGAATTAATTCAAGGCTAATAGCAAGAGCAAGAATGCAAGAGAATAATGAAGAGATAAAGAAGAGCAATTAGACACACACCAAACAAAAGATTTATAGTGGTTCGGTGCCAACCTTGCACCTACATCCACTCCCCAAGCTCTTACTTGAGAATTTCAATCCACTAATCTTGTATTCAACCCGAATACAAACGTCGAAAACTCCGACTCTAGCTATTCCAAGCTAGTCCACTTATTTTTCGGGTACAAGCCAACCCAATACACTTCGACTCTAGGTTTGGATCAACCTTCCCTTATTTTGGAACCCCTCCAAAATAAAACCAATCACTCAAACTGAGTATAACAATTTACAGCACAATTAAGCACAAAGAAAAGCTCCTTCAATGAGTGAATATAACTTTAAATACACTTTACTTAAGAGAAGAAGACCCTTTTTGGATTTTCTTAAGGTGGATGGAGACTTGAATGTGCACTTGAGGAGTTGGTGAGCTTGGATTAAAGGCTCCTTGAAAGCTTTGAATGAGCTCTTGCTTAGGGCTGAAACGTTGGCTTGAAATCTCTTTTTCAAAATCTCTCTCTTTGAATCCTCTCTTTTTCTTCTTCTTTTCTTCTTTGATTTCCACCTTTTTGTCCCTTTTATAGCTTTAAGAAATAGAAAAAATCATTCTAGACTGAAAAAGAGCCGTTAGACTGCATTAAATGAGCATTAAAAGCATTTAAAATGGGTAAAAAACTAGCCGTTGCAGAAAAATCCCGTCACAGGGGTCGACTCATGAGTCGACTCATGTCTGGGGGTCGACTCATGGGTCGACCTCTGTGGAAAATCGTCACAGAAGTGAACGGGATCCATGGTTCTGTAAAACTGGCAAAAAGACCCGCAGAGGTCGACTCATGAGTCGACTCATGCCTTGGGGGTCGACTCATGGGTCGACTCACAGGTTTTACCAAGTCTGTGCCGGTCAGAAAAATCAGCGTGCCAGTCATCTCTTGTGCCATGAGTCGACTCATGGGTCGACTCATGATTTTCAATCATGCATATCTTTCAAAATACAAGTCCAAAATTAATAAAATTTTTATCATTGGATCACAAATCTTTTGTTCTATCATTTGATACTATCAAATCAGAGTTTTGATAAAATTACAATTTTTGCCCCTGAAGTGCAATAAGTCTTTTTCAAGTAAAAATCATTGGTACCCCTTCAACTGCTTTGTAATCATCAAAATCAATCTAAGGAGCAACAGCAGCTTTGATCGGTGGTCATTAATTGGGAGCTATTCACATAGATTGAATCTATGTCGAGTTAATGGCATATCCCTCCCACCGATCTCACTTACCTGATCAACATGATAAATCATATTTTGATTAGATCACTTAATGATTGGGGTTGACCCATGCTAACTAGAAAATCAGTATGACTGATTTGTGTGCCCCTAGTTCAACTTGCCTTGAGTCCTCTTTATAACTTGATGAAGTCAGTGGGAGAATTCATGACTGGTTGGTTGGACCAGTTTATACATGATCTTCTTTAATCTGACTTGGTGAAGTCAGTGGGACGATTAAGATTAACTGATCAAGTTTCTTCTCATCTCTTAATTCAATCAATTAAATCTTCTAAAATTATTGGGTCCCTAAAATAAAATAGTTATAGTGATAACTTGATCATAGCCTCCCATTAAGTTGGATGATAATGAGTCCAACAGTTTAGATGATCATTGGAGGTGCCACACGTCTGGTGCTCATCTAGCTATCGAAATTATCATTCATAATATGTAGATTTAATTGTGTCTTTCTGATGATGGTCAGGTTGGTCGAGCCACAATCGGGTCTGATTACTCATTTGTTAGATGTACTAAATTCTGATATGTTAATGGTTGGATCTAGTCAGAACTTTCAGTGGAGGCACCACATGCCTACTGAAGAGGTGTCTGGGGTAAAATTGAATGCTAGAAATTATTTGATAAAATAATTGGTCAAGAACCTACCCATGGATGCACAAGGGTTGGCTGAGCCACACTCGAGCTCATGTGCAGTCCATGTGGATTCTAATACCCATTAAGAAATTAGTGTAATTCTTCAAATTGAAGATAGAGGCTATCAATTCAAATAAAATAGTGAAAGAACCTTTAGACTAAACACCATATCTTTAGGCTTAATCAATTCATATACTAATTAGGTTTTGATTTTTCTTTTGCAGTTATGGCCACCACCTTGTCGCTCCGATTACTATTAGATAGTGATAAATTGATGGGATCAAATTTTGATAGTTGGTATCCAAAGCTCAAAATAGTCCTGGAGCATGAATGGATCTTGTATGTATTGACAGATCCGGCACTCGAGGAGCCAGCTATGAATGCGCATAGCACGGTCAGAGACACTTATCAGAAATAGCTCAACGATCGAACTACGGTTTGTTGCATTATCTGATGATAATAAATGATGAGTTCAGCCATCATTTTGAGAATACTCAGCCATAGGATATGTTACAAATATTGAATGAATCTTTTGGTACACCCGACGATGTTGAGAGGTATAAGACTAATTGTGCCATCTTTAATGCTTGAATGAGGGAAGAAGCGTCAGTCACCGATCATGTACTGTACATGATCGAAATGATTGAGTGTTTAAGCAAGCATGACTTTTTTCTGTATAAGTAGTTGGAGAAAGATGCCATTCTGAACTCTCTACCCAAGTCCTACCTCCCTTTTCTTACTCATTTTTGAATGACAAAGCCTGCAGTCAATTACCATGGTTTGCTGGGATTGTTGTAGAACTTTGAGAAAGATCATCAGCTCCAAAAGGAGTCAGTGAATATAGCAAAAGGGTCTTCTTTTGGATATCGACCCTTTAAGAAAGGGAAGAAGAATAAGAAGAACAAAAAAAGGGTGCAAAGTGCTAGGGCACCCAAACCCAATCAGACCAAGAAACCCAAGTCCGATCAAAGTCAAGTGGAATGCTTCTATTGCAAGAAAAAGCATTGGAAGAGGAATTATCCTCAGTACATTGCCTCCTTGGATCCAAATAGGTCGAGAAAAAAATAATTTATTGCTGCACCAGATAATTATATGATAACACCTTATAATTTTTCAATTTATGATTCTACTATCTGGGTATTAGATACCGAAAGCTCTTTTAATATTTGTAATTCATTGCAGGGTCTGCAGATCAGTAAGAAATTTGAAGAAGGCAAAACTTTTCTCAATGTTGGAGAAGGAAGATCAGTTTTAGTTCTAGCATTAGAAATTATTAAGCTTGTATTCAAGTCGAATGTAATTGTTCTTAGTGAATGCCACTTTTATCCTTTTTTTTATTGAACATTATTTCTGTAGGCCTCTTGGCCATGAATGATTATGAAATTTTAATAAAAAAAATAATTTTAATATCATTATGAATGGTGTTAATGTGATGAATGGATAGTTGAATAATAGTATTTACATATTGTCATAACTTGTTAGTGTAATGTACATGTCCAGTAAATATCCTAGAATTAGTGATGTCTCTGATATCTATCTTTGGCACCGTAGATTAGGTCATGTTAATAAGAATAGAATAAATAGGTTGACACAAAAAAAAATTCTTGAAGTAACTGATTGTAAATCACTTCCAACCTGTGAGTCCTGTCTTCTTGAGAAAATGACCAAGTCATCTTTTATTAAAAAAAGTGAGCGAGCTAGTGAAGTTCTAAGTCTCATATATACTGATGTATGTAGATCGATGAACATCAGTGCTAGAGGTAGATATTACTATTTTATTACTTTTACAGACAATCTATTGAGGAATGGGCACGTCTACTTAATGACGCATAAGTTAGAATCATTTGAAATGTTCAAACAATTTCGTAATGAAGTAGAAAGCCAAACTGAAAAAAGTATTGAAACTCTTCAGTCTGACTAGGGAGGAGAATACCTCTTCAGTGAGTTTCTGACATACTTAGAAGAGAATGGAATTCTCTCATAATGGACCCCTCCTAGAACACCACAGCATAATGGTGTATCGAAAAGGAGGAATTGAACCCTGTTAGACATGGTTCGATCAATGATGGGTTTTGCAAGTCTACCGATCTCTTTTTGAGAATATGCACTCGAGTTGGCTTGTTATATTTTAAATAAAGTTCTGAATAAGTCTGTAAGTAAAACACCACATGTTGGTGCAAAAATCTGCCTGCGTCGGAGAAGCTGGAGTCGAGGGAGTCGCGGTCGCCGTCGGGACCTGCAAAAGAAGTCTAAACTGGAGTTGGGGTTGCTCCAGCAAGACCCTCCGATGCTCAAGTCAGTTCTCTGCCTCAACAAGAATGGAGTGCTCGAATAAAAATTTTAGCAGAGTTTTTGGGATAGAAAGTAGAGCTTAGGGAATAACGTATCTGGGGTCCCCCTTTTATAGGCGGAGGGTGCAACAGACTGATAGCGACGTTTGTAGCCGTCTGGCCATGGGCCGCTCTGGGTCAGGAGGAGTTTGTTGCGAAGAGTAATGGAGTGGAATCGTGGCCATCACCGGGACCTGCCACGTGGAGTTTGTTGCGGGGAGTGGAGTGGCATCCATTGTCGCGACTTGCCAGAGGGTGGAGGAACCGCACGGTATCCGTCGCAGGAAGTGGAGCAGAATCGTGGCCATTATTGTGGTCTGCCAGGGAGTGATGGAGCCACGCGGAATCCATCGTAAGAAGTGGAGCAGAGTCGTGGTCGTTACTGCGGCCTGCCAGGGAGTGATGGAGCCGTGTGGAATCCATTACAGGAAATGGAGCAGAGTCGTGGCCGTTACTGCGGCCTGCCAGGGGGTCCAAACCTATCGGTCGAAGTTCGGTTGGGGTGTTTGGCGGAGAGAGGTGGCTAGCTACCCATCTGAAAGGAGCTCAGATGCTGCAAATCCTGTTGGGTGCCTTGGGCGTTAAGGCGGCAGGCGAGGACCACTTGCCGTAGGAGCTCGGTCAGAGGCTTCCCGCAGGCGTAGCTCGGTTTCATGCAGACTTTGGCAGAGGGCCGACTGGCGATGGATGTCGGATGGTGCTGGAGAGGTTCGTCCGCCGGAGGGGTCCAGCTACTGGATTCCATGAGCACGGCATTTGCCCGCTTATAGAAGTTCGGTCGGAGTTCGATCTCCGTAGAAGCCCGGATGGGGATCATTTGTCGAGGAGTCTCGGCCAAGGCCTGTCTGCAACAAAAATCCGAAAGAAATTCATCCATAATGGAAGCTCAGGTGAAGGCTTACGATGGGAATCTGGCACGGACCGCTCGTGGTAGAAATTTGAAGTAGATCGTTTGCAGTGAAAACTCAGAGTGGGTCGCTTGCAGTAGGAGCTCAGAGTCTGGCTCCCATAGGAGTCCGGACGAAGTCTACCTGCAATTGAAGTCGGAGATGAAGTCCGGCTCCTGTAGGAGTCCGGACGAAGTCCACCTGCAATTGAAGTCGGGGACGAAGTCCGACTCCCGTAGGTGTCCAGACGAAGTCTACCTGCAATTGAAGTCGGGGATGAAGTCCGGCTCCCATAGGAGTCCGGATGAAGTCTTCCTACAACTGGAGTCGGGGATGAAGTCCGGCTCCCGTAGGAGTCCGGACGAAGTCTTCTTGTAGCCGGAGTCAGGGACGAGGTCCGGCTCCCCTAGGAGTCTGGGCGAAGTCTACCTGCAATTGAAGTCGGGGGTGAAGTCCGGCTCCCGTAG